>NW_027512928.1:89266-319123 GCF_048772815.1 Callospermophilus lateralis
TTGTCATTACCACCACGTATCATCCACATTGGGTGAAAAAATATTTGCTGGTATTTTGGAAACTCGTAATTTCTTGGAAGCTTGGCAATCCCTTTCAATGAAAGTGCTTTTCCACAGTCTCTGCTTAGGGCTACATGAAGGGGAAACAAATCATAGAGACAAAACTGAAAACTCCTTTATTTTGTGAAGTTTCAAAAAGCTACTACAAACCATGTTGGATTTAGTGTTCCAAATTCATCTATCTATATAGGAGAGAACAGAGGGAACATAAAAATATAAACTGCTACTGTAAACGAACGCTTCAACCTAGAAGAACAAAATTTGGTGAGTCAAGTGGGATTTGTGTACCAATCATTACCACCAAGTATCATCAAGATTGGGTGAAAAAATATTTGCTGGTATTTCGGAAACTCGTTATTTCTTAGAAGCTTGGCAACCCCTCTGAATGAAAGTGCTTTTCCACAGTCTGTGCCTAGGACTACTTGAAGAGGAAACAAACCATAGAGAAAAAACTGAGAACTCCTTTATTTTGTCAAGTTTCAAAGAGCTACTACAAACCATGTCGGATTTAGGGTTCCAAATTCATCTATCTATATAAGAGAGAATAGAGTGAAACCTAAATATAAAAACTGCTACTGTAAACAAAAGGTTCAACCTAGAAAAACAAAATTTGGTGAGCCAAGTGGGATTTGTGTACTGTTTATTACCACCAAGTATCATCAGCATTGGGTGAAAAAATATTTGCTGGTATTTCGGAAACTCGTTATTTCTTAGAAGCTTGGCAACCCCTCTCAATAAAAGTGCTTTTCCACAGTCTGTGCCTAGGGCTACTTAAGAGAATACAAACCATAGAGACAAAACTGAGAACTCGTTTATTTTGTAAACTTTCAAAGAGCTACTACAAACCATGTTGGATTTAGAGTTCAAAATTCATCTATCTATATGGGAGAGAAAAGAGTAAAACCTAAATATAAAAACTGCTACTGTAGACCAACGATTCAACCCAGAAGAACAAATTTTGGTGAGCCAAGTGGGATTTGTCTACTGATCATTACCAGCAAGTATCATTAACATTGGTTGAAAAATATTTGCTGGTATTTCGGAAACTCGTTATTTCTTAGAAGCTTGGCAACCCCTCTCAATGAAAGTGCTTTTCCACAGTCTGTGCCTAGGGCTACTTGAAGAGGAAACAAACCATAGAGACAAAACTGAGAACTCCTTTATTTCGTCAACTTTCAATGAGCTACTACAAACCATGTTGGATTTAGAGTTCCAAATTCATCTATCAATATAGGAGAGAACAGAGTGAAACCTAAAAATAAAAACTGCTACTGTAAACGAACGCTGCAATCTAGAAGAACAAAATTTGGTGAGCCAAGTGGAATTTGTGTAATTGTCATTACGACCACGTATCATCAACATTGGGTGAAAAAATATTTGCTGGTATTTCGGAAACTCGTAATTTCTTGGAAGCTTGGCAACCCCTTTGAATGAAAATGCTTTTCCACAGTCTCTGCTTAGTGCTACATGAAGCGGAAACAAATCATAGTGACAAAACTGAGAACTCCTTACCTTTGTCAAGCTTCAAAGAGCTACTACAAACCATGTTGGTTTTACAGTTCCAAATTCATCTATCTATATAGCAGAGAACAGAGTAAAACCTAAAAATAAAAACCGCTACTGTAAACGAACGCTTCAACCAAGAACAAGAAAATTTGGTGAGCCAAGTGGGATTTGTGTACTTGTCATTACCACCAAGTATCATCAACATTGGGTGAAAAAATATTTGCTGGTATTTCGGAGACTCGTAATTTCTTGGAAGCTTGGCAATCCCTTTCAATGAAAGTGCTTTTCCACAGTCTCTGCTTAGGGCTACATGAAGCGAAAACAAATCATAGAGACAAAACTGAAAACTCCTTTATTTTGTCACGTTTCAAAGAGCTACAACAAACCATGTTGGATTTAGAGTTCCAAATTCATCTATCTATATAGGAGAGAACAGAGGGAAACTAAAAATATAATCTGCTACTGTAAACGAACGCTTTATCCTAGAAGAACAAAATTTGGTGAGTTAACTTGGATTTGTGTTCCGATCATTACTACCAAGTATCATCTAGATTGGATGAAAAATATTTGCTGGTATTTCGGAAACTCCTTATTTCTTTGAACCTTGGCCAACCCTCTCAATGAAAGTGCTTGTCCACAGTCTGTACCTAGGGCTACTTGTAGAGGAAAAACACCATAGAGACAAAACTGAGAACTACTTTATTTTGTCAACTTTCAAAGAGCTACTACAAACCATGTTGGATTTAGAGTTCCAAATTCATCTATCTATTTAGGAGAGAACAGAGTGAAACCTAAAAATAATAACTGCTACTGTAAACGAACGCTTCAACCTAGAAGAAGAATATTTGGTGAGCCAAGTGGGATTTGTGTACCGATCATTACCACCAAGTATCATCAAGATTGGGTGAAAAAATATTTGCTGGTATTTCGGAAACTCGTTATTTCTTAAAAGCTTGGCAACCCCTCTCAATGAAAGTGCTTTTCCACAGTCTGTGCCTAGGGCGACTTGAAGAGGAAACAAACAATAGAGACAAAACTCAGAACTCCTTTCCTTTGTCAAGTTGCAAAGAGCTATTACACACCATGTAGGATTTAGAGTTCCAAATTCATCTATCTATATAGGAGAGAACAGAGTGAAACCCAAAAATAAAAACTGCTACTGTAAACGAACGCTTCAACCTAGAAGAAGAAAATTTGGTGAGCCAACTGGGATTTGTGTAATGATCATTACCACCAAGTATCATCAAGATTGGGTGAAAAAATATTAGGTGGTATTTCGGAAACTCGTTATTTCTTAGAAGCTTGGCAACACCTCTCAATGAAAATGCTTTTCCACAGTCAGTGCCTAGGGATATTAATAGAGAAAACAAACCATAGAGACAAAACTGAGAACTCCTTTATTTTCTCAAGTTTCCAAGAGGTACTACAAACCATGTTGGATTTAGAGTTCCAAAATCATCTATCTATAAAGGAGAGAACAGAGGGAACTTAAAAATACAAACTGCTATTGTAAACGAACGCTTCAACCTAGAAGAACAAAATTTGGTGAGTCTAGTGGGATTTGTGTACCGATCATTACCACCAAGTATCATCATGATTGGGTGAAAAAATGTTTGCTGGTATTTCGGAAAATCGTTATTTCTTGGAAGCTTGGCAACCCCTTTCAATGAAAGTACTTTTCCACAGTCTCTGCTTAGGGCTACATGAAGCGGAAACAAATCATCGAGACAAAACTGAGAACTCCTTTATTTTGTCAAGTTTCAAAGAGCTACTACAAACCATGTTGGATTTAGAGTTCCAAAATCTTCTATCTATACAGGAGAGAATACAGAGGGAACCTAAAAATATAAACTGCTACTGTAAACGAACGCTTCAACCTCGAAGAAGAAAATTTGGTGAGTCAAGTGGGATTTGTGAACCGATGTTTATCACCAAGTATCATCAAGATTGGGTGAAAAAATATTTGCTGGTATTTCGGAAACTCGTAATTTCTTGGAAGCTTGGCAACACCTTTCAATGCAAGTTTTTTTCCACAGTCTCTGCTGAGGGCTACATGAAGCGGAAATAAATCATTGAGACAAAACTGAGAACTCCTTTCTTTTGTCAAGTTTCAAAGAACTACTACAAACCATGTTGGTTTTAGAGTTCCAAATTCATCTATCTATATAGGAGAGAACAGAGAGAAACCTAAATATAAAAACTGCTACTGTAGACGAACGCTTCAACCTAGAAGAACACAATTTAGTGAGCTAAGTGGGATTTGTGTACTGATCATTACCACCAAGTATCATCAAGATTGGGTGAAAAAATATTTGCTGGTATTTCGGAAACTCGTTCTTTCTTAGAAGCTTTGCAACCCCTCTCAATGAAAGTGCTTTTCCACAGTCTGTGCCCAGGGCTACTTGAAGAGGAAACAAACCATAGAGATAAAGCTGAGAACTCCTTTATTTTGTCAAGTTTCAAAGAGCTACTACAAACCATGTTGGATTTTGAGTTCCAAATTCATCTATCTACATAGGAGAGAACAGAGTGAAACCTAAAAATAAAAACTGCTACTGTAAACGAACGCTTCAACCTAGAAGAGGAAAATTTGGTGAGCCAAGTGGGATTTGTGTACTTGTAATTACCACCAAGTATCATCAACATTGGGTGAAAAAATTTTTGCTGTATTTCGGAAACTCGCAATTTATTAGAAGCTTGGAATCCCTTTCAATGAAAGTGCTTTTTCACAGTCTATGCTTAGGGCTACATGAAGCGGAAACAAATCATAGAGACAAAACTGAGAACTCCTTTATTTTGTCAACTTTCAAAGAGCTACTACAAACCATGTTGGATTTAGAGTTCCAAATTCATCTATCTATATAGGAGAGAACAGAGTGAAACCTAAAAATAAAAACTGCTACTGTAAACGAACGCTTCAACCTAGAAGAGGAAAATTTAGTGAGCCAAGTGGGATTTGTGGACTTGTCATTACCACCACGTATCATCAAGATTGGGTGAAAAAATATTTGCTGGAATTTCGGAAACTCGTAATTTCTTGGAAGCTTGGCAACCCCTATCAATGTAAGTGATTTTCCACAGTCTCTGCTTAGGGCTACTTGAAGCGGAATCAAATCATAGAGACAAAACTGAGAACTCTTTTATTTTGTCAAGTTTCAAAGAGCTACTACAAACCATGTTGGATTTACAGTTCCAAATTCATCGATCTATATAGGAGAGAGCAGAGTGAAACCTAAAAATAAAAAACTGCTACTGTAAACGAACGCTTCAACCTAGAAGAACAAAATTTGGTGAGCCAAGTGGGATTTGTGGACTGATCATTACCACCAAGTATCATCAAGATAGGGTGAAAAAATATTTGCTGGTATTTCGGAAACTCGTTATTTCTTAGAAGCTTGGCAACCACTCTCAATGAAAGTGCTTTTCCACAGTCTATGCCTAGGGCTACTTGAAGAGGAAACAATCCATAGAGAAAAACCTGAGAACTTCTTTATTTTATCAAGTTTCAAAGAGCTACTACAAACCATGTTGGATTTAGAGTTCCAAATTCATCGATCTATATAGGAGAGAACAGAGTGAAACCTAAATATTAAAATTGCTAGGGTAGACGAACGCTTCAACCTAGAAGAACACAATTTGATGAGCCAAGTGGGATTTGTGTACAGATCATTACCACCAAGTATCATCGACATTGGGTGAAAAAATATTTGCTGGTATTTCGGAAACTCGTTATTTCTTAGAAGATTGGCAACCCCTCCCAATGAAAGTGCTTTTCCACAGTCTGTGCCTAGGGCTACTTGAAGAGTAAACAAAACATAGAGACAAAACTGAGAACTCGTTAATTTTCTCAAGTTTCAAAGAGCTACTACAAACCATGTTGGATTTAGAGTTCCAAATTCATCTATCTATATAGGAGAGAACAGAGTGAAACCTAAAAATGAAAACTGCTACTGTAAACGAACGCTTCAACCTAGAAGAACACAATTTAGAGAGCCAAGTGGGATTTGTGTAGTGATCTTTACCACCAAATATCATCAAGATTGGGTGAAAAAATATTTGCATGTATTTCGGAAACTCGTAATTTCTTGGAAGCTTGGCAAACCCTTTCAATGAAAATGCTTTTCCACAGTCTCTGCTTAGGGCTACATGAAGCGGAAACAAATCATAGAGACAAAACTGAGAACTCCTTTATTTTGTCAAGTTTCAAAGAGCTACAACAAACCATGTTGGTTTTAGAGTTCCAAATTCATCTATCTATATAGGAGAGAACAGAGTGAAACCTAAAAATAAAAACTGCTACCCTAAAGGAACGCTTTATCCTAGAAGTACCAAATTTGGTGAGTCAAGTGGGATTTGTGTTTCAATCATTACCACCAAGTATCATCAAGATTTTTTTAAAAAAATATTTGCTGGTATTTCGGAAACTCGTTATTTCTTAGAACCTTGGCATCCGCTCTCAATGAAAGTGCTTTTCCACAGTCTGTGCCTAGGGCTACTTGAAGAGGAAACAAACCATAGGTACAAAACTGAGAAATCCTTTATTTTGGCAACTTTCAAAGAGCTACTACAAACCATGTTGGATTTAGAGTTCCAAATTCATCTATCTATATATGAGAGAACAGAATGAAACCTAAAAATAAAAACTGCTACTGTAAACGAATGCTGCAACCTAGAAGAACAAAATTTGGTGAGCCAAGTGGAATTTGTGTACTTGTCTTTACCACCACGTATCATCAACATTGGGTGAAAAAATATTTGCTGGTATTTCGGAAACTAGTAATTTCTTGGAAGCTTTACAACCCCTTTCAATGAAAATGCTTTTCCACAATTTCTGCTTAGGGCTATATGAAGCGGAAACAAATCATAGAGACAAAACTGAGAACTCCTTTCTTTTGTCAAGTTTCAAAGAGCTACTAAAAACCATGTTGGATTTAGAGTTCCAAATTCATCTATCTATATAGGAGAGAACAGAGTGAAACCTAAATATAAAAACTGCTACTGTAAACGAACGCTTCAACCTAGAAGAAGAAAATTTGGTGAGCCAAGTGGGATTTGTGTACTTGTCATTACCACCACGTATCATCCACATTGGGTGTAAAAATATTTGCTGGTATTTTGGAAACTCGTAATTTCTTGGAAGCTTATCAATCCCTTTCAATGAAAGTGCTTTTCCACAGTCTCTGCTTAGGGCTACATGAAGGGGAAACAAATCATAGAGACAAAACTGAAAACTCCTTTATTTTGTGAAGTTTCAAAAAGCTACTACAAACCATGTTGGATTTAGTGTTCCAAATTCATCTATCTATATAGGAGAGAACAGAGGGAACATAAAAATATAAACTGCTACTGTAAACGAACGCTTCAACCTAGAAGAACAAAATTTGGTGAGTCAAGTGGGATTTGTGTACCAATCATTACCACCAAGTATCATCAAGATTGGGTGAAAAAATATTTGCTGGTATTTCGGAAACTCGTTATTTCTTAGAAGCTTGGCAACCCCTCTGAATGAAAGTGCTTTTCCACAGTCTGTGCCTAGGACTACTTGAAGAGGAAACAAACCATAGAGAAAAAACTGAGAACTCCTTTATTTTGTCAAGTTTCAAAGAGCTACTACAAACCATGTCGGATTTAGGGTTCCAAATTCATCTATCTATATAAGAGAGAATAGAGTGAAACCTAAATATAAAAACTGCTACTGTAAACAAAAGGTTCAACCTAGAAAAACAAAATTTGGTGAGCCAAGTGGGATTTGTGTACTGTTTATTACCACCAAGTATCATCAGCATTGGGTGAAAAAATATTTGCTGGTATTTCGGAAACTCGTTATTTCTTAGAAGCTTGGCAACCCCTCTCAATAAAAGTGCTTTTCCACAGTCTGTGCCTAGGGCTACTTAAGAGAATACAAACCATAGAGACAAAACTGAGAACTCGTTTATTTTGTAAACTTTCAAAGAGCTACTACAAACCATGTTGGATTTAGAGTTCAAAATTCATCTATCTATATGGGAGAGAAAAGAGTAAAACCTAAATATAAAAAGTGCTACTGTAGACCAACGATTCAACCCAGAAGAACAAATTTTGGTGAGCCAAGTGGGATTTGTCTACTGATCATTACCAGCAAGTATCATTAACATTGGTTGAAAAATATTTGCTGGTATTTCGGAAACTCGTTATTTCTTAGAAGCTTGGCAACCCCTCTCAATGAAAGTGCTTTTCCACAGTCTGTGCCTAGGGCTACTTGAAGAGGAAACAAACCATAGAGACAAAACTGAGAACTCCTTTATTTCGTCAACTTTCAATGAGCTACTACAAACCATGTTGGATTTAGAGTTCCAAATTCATCTATCAATATAGGAGAGAACAGAGTGAAACCTAAAAATAAAAACTGCTACTGTAAACGAACGCTGCAATCTAGAAGAACAAAATTTGGTGAGCCAAGTGGAATTTGTGTAATTGTCATTACGACCACGTATCATCAACATTGGGTGAAAAAATATTTGCTGGTATTTCGGAAACTCGTAATTTCTTGGAAGCTTGGCAACCCCTTTGAATGAAAATGCTTTTCCACAGTCTCTGCTTAGTGCTACATGAAGCGGAAACAAATCATAGTGACAAAACTGAGAACTCCTTACCTTTGTCAAGCTTCAAAGAGCTACTACAAACCATGTTGGTTTTACAGTTCCAAATTCATCTATCTATATAGCAGAGAACAGAGTAAAACCTAAAAATAAAAACCGCTACTGTAAACGAACGCTTCAACCAAGAACAAGAAAATTTGGTGAGCCAAGTGGGATTTGTGTACTTGTCATTACCACCAAGTATCATCAACATTGGGTGAAAAAATATTTGCTGGTATTTCGGAGACTCGTAATTTCTTGGAAGCTTGGCAATCCCTTTCAATGAAAGTGCTTTTCCACAGTCTCTGCTTAGGGCTACATGAAGCGAAAACAAATCATAGAGACAAAACTGAAAACTCCTTTATTTTGTCACGTTTCAAAGAGCTACAACAAACCATGTTGGATTTAGAGTTCCAAATTCATCTATCTATATAGGAGAGAACAGAGGGAAACTAAAAATATAATCTGCTACTGTAAACGAACGCTTTATCCTAGAAGAACAAAATTTGGTGAGTTAACTTGGATTTGTGTTCCGATCATTACTACCAAGTATCATCTAGATTGGATGAAAAATATTTGCTGGTATTTCGGAAACTCCTTATTTCTTTGAACCTTGGCCAACCCTCTCAATGAAAGTGCTTGTCCACAGTCTGTACCTAGGGCTACTTGTAGAGGAAAAACACCATAGAGACAAAACTGAGAACTACTTTATTTTGTCAACTTTCAAAGAGCTACTACAAACCATGTTGGATTTAGAGTTCCAAATTCATCTATCTATTTAGGAGAGAACAGAGTGAAACCTAAAAATAATAACTGCTACTGTAAACGAACGCTTCAACCTAGAAGAAGAATATTTGGTGAGCCAAGTGGGATTTGTGTACCGATCATTACCACCAAGTATCATCAAGATTGGGTGAAAAAATATTTGCTGGTATTTCGGAAACTCGTTATTTCTTAAAAGCTTGGCAACCCCTCTCAATGAAAGTGCTTTTCCACAGTCTGTGCCTAGGGCGACTTGAAGAGGAAACAAACAATAGAGACAAAACTCAGAACTCCTTTCCTTTGTCAAGTTGCAAAGAGCTATTACACACCATGTAGGATTTAGAGTTCCAAATTCATCTATCTATATAGGAGAGAACAGAGTGAAACCCAAAAATAAAAACTGCTACTGTAAACGAACGCTTCAACCTAGAAGAAGAAAATTTGGTGAGCCAACTGGGATTTGTGTAATGATCATTACCACCAAGTATCATCAAGATTGGGTGAAAAAATATTTGCTGGTATTGTGGAAACTCGTTGTTTCTTTAAACCTTGGCAACCCCTCTCAATGAAAGTGCTTTTCCACAGTCTCTGCCTAAGGCGACTTGAAGAGGAAACAAACCATAGAGACAAAACTGAGAACTCCTTTATTTTGTCAAGTTTCAAAGAGCTATTAAACACCATGTTGGATTTAGGGTTCCAAATTCATCTATCTATATGGGAGAGAAAAGAGTGAAACATAAATTTAAAAACTGGTACTGTAGACCAACGATTCAACCCAGAAGAACAAATTTTGGTGAGCCAAGTGGGATTTGTGTACTGATCATTACCAGCAAGTATCATTAATATTGGGATAAAAAATATTTGCTGGTATTTTGGAAACTCGTAATTTCTTGGACGCTTGGCAACCCCTTTCAATGAAAGTGCTTTTCCACAGTATCTGCTTAGGGCTACATGAAGCGGAAACAAATCATAGAGATAAAACTGAAAACTCCTTTATTTTGTCAAGTTTCAAAGAGCTACAACAAACCATGTTGGATTTAGAGTTCCAAATTCATCTATCTATATAGGAGAAAAGAGAGGGAACTTAAAAATATAAACTGCTACTGTAAACGAACGCTTCAACGTAGAAGAACAAAATTTGGTGAGTCAAGTGGGATTTGTGTACCAATCATTACCACCAAGTATCATCAAGATTGGGTGAAAAAATATTTGCTGGTATTTCGAAAACTCATTACTTCTTAGAAGCTTGGCAACCGCTCTCAATGAAATTGCTTTTCCTCAGTCTGTGCCTAGGGCTACTTGAAGAGGAAACAAACCATAGAGACAAAACTGAGAACTCCTTTAATTTGGCAACTTTCAATGAGCTACTACAGACCATGTTGGATTTTGAGTTCCAAATTCATCTATGTATATAGGAGAGAACAGAGTGAAACCTAAAAATAAAAACTGCTACTGTAAACAAACGCTTCAACCTAGAAGAAGGAAATTTGGTGAGCCAAGTGGGATTTGTGTACTTGTCATTACCACCACGTGTCATCAACATTGGGTGAAAAAATATTTGCTGGTATTTCGGAAACTCGTAATTTCTTAGAAGCTTGGCAATCCCTTTCAATGAAAGTGCTTTTCCACAGTCTCTGCTTAGGGCTACATGAAGCGGAAACAAATCATAGAGACAAAACTGAAAACTCCTTTCTTTTGTCAAGTTTCAAAGAGCTACTACAAACCATGTTCGATTTAGAGTTCCAAATTCATCATCTATATAGGAGAGAACAGATTGAAACCTAAAAATGAAAACTGCTACTGTAAACGAACGCTTCAACCTAGAAGAACAAAATTTGGTGAGTCAAGTGGGATTTGTGTTCCAATCATTACCACCAAGTATCATCAAGATTGGGTAAAAAAATATTTGCTGGTATTTCGGAAACTCGTTATTTCTTAGAACCTTGGCATCCGCTCTCAATGAAAGTGCTTTTCCACAGTCTGTGCCTAGGGCTACTTGAAGAGGAAACAAACCATAGGGACAAAACTGAGAACTCCTTTATTTTGGCAACTTTCAAAGAGCTACTACAAACCATGTTGGATTTAGAGTTCCAAATTCATCTATGTATATAGGAGAGAACAGAATGAAACATAAAAATAAAAACTGCTACTGTAAACGAACGCTTCAACCTAGAAGAACAAAATTTGGTGAGCCAAGTGGGATTTGTTTACTTGTCATTACCACCACGTATCATCAACATTGGGTGAAAAAATATTTGCTGGTATTTCGGAAACTCGTAATTTCTTGGAAGCTTGGCAACCCCTTTCAATGAAAGTGCATTCAACAGTCTCTGCTTAGGGCTACATGAAGCGGAAACAAATCACAGAGACAAAACTGAGAACTCCTTTATTTTGTCAAGTTTCAAAGAGCTACTACAAACCATGTTGGATTTAGAGTTCCAAATTCATCTATCTATATATGAAAGAACAGAGGGAACCTAAAAATATAAACTGCTACTGTAAACGAACGATTCAACCTAGAAGAACAAAATTTGGTGAGACAAGTGGGATTTGTGTTCCGATCATTAAGACCAAGTATCATCAAGATTGGGTGAAAAAATATTAGGTGGTATTTCGGAAACTCGTTATTTCTTAGAAGCTTGGCAACACCTCTCAATGAAAATGCTTTTCCACAGTCAGTGCCTAGGGATATTAATAGAGAAAACAAACCATAGAGACAAAACTGAGAACTCCTTTATTTTCTCAAGTTTCAAAGAGGTACTACAAACCATGTTGGATTTAGAGTTCCAAAATCATCTATCTATAAAAGAGAGAACAGAGGGAACTTAAAAATATAAACTGCTATTGTAAACGAACGCTTCAACCTAGAAGAACAAAATTTGGTGAGTCTAGTGGGATTTGTGTACCGATCATTACCACCAAGTATCATCATGATTGGGTGAAAAAATGTTTGCTGGTATTTCGGAAAATCGTTATTTCTTGGAAGCTTGGCAACCCCTTTCAATGAAAGTACATTTCCACAGTCTCTGCTTAGGGCTACATGAAGCTGAAACAAATCATCGAGACAAAACTGAGAACTCCTTTACTTTGTCAAGTTTCAAAGAGCTACTACAAACCATGTTGGATTTAGAGTTCCAAAATCTTCTATCTATACAGGAGAGAATACAGAGGGAACCTAAAAATATAAACTGCTACTGTAAACGAACGCTTCAACCTCGAAGAACAAAATTTGGTGAGTCAAGTGGGATTTGTGAACCGATGTTTACCACCAAGTATCATCAAGATTGGGTGAAAAAATATTTGCTGGTATTTCGGAAACTCGTAATTTCTTGGAAGCTTGGCAACACCTCTCAATGCAAGTTTTTTTCCACAGTCTCTGCTGAGGGCTACATGAAGCGGAAACAAATCATTGAGACAAAACTCAGAACTCCTTTATTTTGTCAAGTTTCAAAGAGCTACTACAAACCATGTTCGATTTAGAGTTCCAAATTCATCTATCTATATAAGAGAGAACAGAGGGAACCTAAAAATATAAACTGCGACTGTAAACGAACGCCTCAACCTAGAAGAACAAAATTTGGTGAGTCAAGTGGGAATTGTGTTCCGATCATTACCACCAAGAATCATCAAGATTGGGTGAAAAAATATTTGCTGGTATTTCGGAAACTCGTTATTTCTTTGAAGATTGGCCAACCCTCTCAATGAAAGTGCTTTTCCACAGTCTGTGCCTAGGGCTACTTGAAGAGGAAACAAACCATAGAGTCAAAACTGAGAACTCCTTTATTTTGTCAAGTTTCAAAGAGCTATTAAACACCATGTTGGATTTAGAGTTCCAAATTCATCTATCAATATAGGAGAGAACAGAGTGAAACCTAAAAATAAAAACTGCCAGTGAAAACGAACGCTTCAACCAAGAACAAGAAAATTTGGTGAGCCAAGTGGGATTTGTGTACTTGTCATTACCACCAAGTATCATCAACATTGGGTGAAAAAATATTTGCTGGTATTTCGGAAACTCGTAATTTCTTGGAAACTTGGCAATCCCTTTCAATGAAAGTGCTTTTCCACAGTCTCTGCTTAGGGCTATATGAAGCGAAAACAAATCATAGAGACAAAACTGAAAACTCCTTTATTTTGTCACGTTTCAAAGAGCTACAACAAACCATGTTGGATTTAGAGTTCCAAATTCATCTATCTATATAGGAGAGAACAGAGGGAAACTAAAAATATAATCTGCTACTGTAAACGAACGCTTTATCCTAGAAGAACAAAATTTGGTGAGTCAAGTGGGAATTGTGTTCCGATCATTACTACCAAGTATCATCTAGATTGGATGAAAAATATTGCTGGTATTTCGGAAACTCGTTATTTCTTTGAAGCTTGGCCAACCCTCTCAATGAAAGTGCTTGTCCACAGTCTGTACTTAGGGATACTTGTAGAGGAAACAAACCATAAAGACAAAACTGAGAACTACTTTATTTTGTCAAGTTTCAAAGAGCTACAACAAACCATGTTGGATTTAGAGTTCCAAATTCATCTATCTATATAGGAGAGAACACAGGGAAACTAAAAATATAATCTGCTACTGTAAACGAACGCTTTATCCTAGAAGAACAAAATTTGGTGAGTCAAGTGGGATTTGTGTTCCTATCATTACTACCAAGTATCATCTAGATTGGATGGAAAATATTTGCTGGTATTTCGGAAACTCGTTATTTCTTTGAAGCTTGGCCACCCTTCTCAATGAAAGTGCTTGTCCACAGTCTGTGCCTAGGGCTACTGAAGAGGAAACAATCCATAGAGACAAAACTGAGAACTCCTTTATTTTGTCAACTTTCAAAGAGCTACTACAAACCATGTTGGATTTAGAGTTCCAAATTCATCTGTGTATGTAGGAGAGAACAGAGGGAACTTAAAAATATAAACTGCTACTGTAAACGAACGCTTCAAACTAGAAGAACAAAATTTGGTGAGTCAAGTGGGATTTGTGTTCCAGTCATTACCACCAAGTATCATTAAGATTGGGTGAAAAAATATTTGCTGGTATTTCAGAATCTCGTTATTTCTTAGAAGCTTGGCAACCCCTCTCAATGAAAGTGCTTTTCCACAGTCTGTGCCTAGGACTACCTGAAGAGGAAAGAAAACAAAGAGAAAAAACTGAGAACTCCTTTCTTTTGTCAAGTTTCAAAGAGCTACTAAAAACCATGATGGATTTAGAGTTCCAAATTCATCTATCTATATAGGAGAGAACAGAGTGAAACCTAAAAATAAAAACTGCTACTGTAAACGAACGCTTCAACCTAGAAGAAGAAAATTTGGTGAGCCACCTTGGATTTGTGTGCTTGTCATTACCACCAAGTATCATCAACATTGGGTGAAAAAATATTTGCTGGTATTTCGGAAACTCGTAATTTCTTGGAAACTTGGCAATCCCTTTCAATGAAAGTGCTTTTCCACAGTCTCTGCTTAGGGCTATATGAAGCGAAAACAAATCATAGAGACAAAACTGAAAACTCCTTTATTTTGTCACGTTTCAAAGAGCTACAACAAACCATGTTGGATTTTGAGTTCCAAATTAATCTATCTATATAGGAGAGAACAGAGGGAAACTAAAAATATAATCTGCTACTGTAAACGAACGCTTTATCCTAGAAGAACAAAATTTGGTGAGTCAAGTGGGAATTGTGTTCCGATCATTACTACCAAGTATCATCTAGATTGGATGAAAAATATTTGCTGGTATTTCGGAAACTCGTTATTTCTTTGAAGCTTGGCCAACCCTCTCAATGAAAGTGCTTGTCCACAGTCTGTATCTAGGGCTACTTGTAGAGGAAACAAACCATAGAGACAAAACTGAGAACTCCTTTATTTTGTCAATTTTCAAAGAGCTACTACAAACCATGTTGGATTTAGAGTTCCAAATTCATCTATCTATAAGAGAGAAGAGAGTGAAACCTAAAAATAATAACTGCTACTGTAAACAAAAGCTTCAACCTAGAAGAAGAAAATTTGGTGAGCCAACTGGGATTTGTGTACTGATCATTACCACCAAGTATCATCAAGATTGGGTGAAAAAATATTTGCTGGTATTATGGAAACTCGTTATTTCTTAAAACCTTGGCAACCCCTCTCAATGAAAGTGCTTTTCCACAGTCTGTGCTTAAGGCGACTGGAAGAGGAAACAAACCATAGAGACAAAACTGAGAACTCCTTTATTTTGTCAAGTTTCAAAGAGCTATTAAACACCATGTTGGATTTAGAGTTCCAAATTCATCTATCGATATGGGAGAGAAAAGAGTGAAAACTAAATATAAAAACTGCTACTGTAGACCAACGATTCAACCCAGAAGAAAAAATTTTGGTGAGCCAAGTGGGATTTGTGTACTGATCATTACCAGCAAGTATCATTAACATTGGGTGAAAAAATATTTGCTGGTATTTCGGAAACTCGTTATTTCTTTGAAGCTTGGCAACCCCTCTCAATGAAAGTGCTTTTCCACAGTCTGTGCCTAGGGCTACTTGAAGAGGAAACAAACCATAGAGACAAAACTGAGAACTCCTTTATTTTGTAAACTTTCAATGAGCTACTACAAACCATGTTGGATTTAGAGATCCAAATTCATCTATCAATATAGGAGAGAACAGAGTGAAACCTAAAAATAAAAACCGCTACTGTAAACGAACGCTGCAACCTAGAAGAACAAAATTTGGTGAGCCAAGTGGAATTTGTGTACTTGTCATTACGACCACGTATCATCAACATTGGGTGAAAAAATATTTGCTGGTATTTCAGAAACTCGTAATTTCTTGGAAGCTTGGCAATCCCTTTCAATGAAAGTGCTTTTCCACAGTCTCTGCTTAGGGCTACATGAAGCGGAAACAAATCATAGAGACAAAACTGAGAACTCCTTTCTTTTGTCAAGTTTCAAAGAGCTACTACAAACCATGTTGGTTTTAGAGTTCCAAATTCATCTATCTATATAGCAGAGAACAGAGTGTAACCTAAAAATAAAAACTGCTACTGTAAACGAACGCTTCAACCTAGAAGAAGAAAATTTGGTGAGCCAAGTGGGATTTGTGTACTTGTCATTACCACCACGTATCATCAACATTGGGTGAAAAAATATTTGCTGGTATTTCGGACTCGTAATTTCTTGGAAGCTTGGCAATCCCTTTCAATGAAAGTGCTTTTCCACGGTCTCTGATTAGGGCTACATGAAGCGAAAACAAATCATAGAGACAAAACTGAAAACTTCTTTACTTTGTCAAGTTTCAAAGAGCTACAACAAACCATGTTGGATTTAGAGTTCAAATTCATCTATCTATATAGGAGAGAAGAGAGAGAAACTAAAAACATAATCTGCTACTGTAAACGAACGCTTTATCCTAGAAGAACAAAATTTGGTGAGTCAAGTGGGATTTGTGTTCCGATCATTACTACCAATTATCATCTAGATTGGATGAAAAATATTTGCTGGTATTTCGGAAACTCGTTATTTCTTTGAAGCTTGGCCATCCCTCTCAATGATAGTGCTTTTCCACAGTCTGTGCCAAGGGCTAGTTGTAGAGGAAACAAACAATAGAGACAAAACTGAGAACTCTTTTATTTTGTCAACTTTCAAAGAGCTACTACAAACCATGTTGGATTTAGAGTTCCAAATTCATCTATCTATATAGGAGAGAACAGAGTGAAACCTAAAAATAATAACTGATACTGTAAACGAACGCTTCAACCTAGAAGAACAAAATTGGGTGAGCCAAGTGGGATTTTTGTACTTGTCATTACCACCACGTATCATCAACATTGGGTGAAAAAATATTTGCTGGTATTTCGGAAACTCGTAATATCTTGGAAGCTTGGCAACCCCTTTCAATGAAAGTGCTTTTCCACAGTGTCTGCTTAGGGCTATATAAAGCAAAAACGAATCATAGAGACAAAACTGAAAACTCCTTTATTTTGTCAAGTTTCAAAGAGCTACAAAAACCATGTTGGAGTTAGAGTTCCAAATTCATCTATCTATATAGGAGAGAACAGAGGGAACTTAAAAATATAAACTGCTACTGTAAACGAACGCTTCAACCTAGAAGAACAAAATTTGGTGAGTCAAGTGGGATTTGTGTTCCAATCATTACCACCAAGTATCAGCAAGATTGGGTGAAAAAATATTTGCTGGTATTTCGTCAACTCGTTATTTCTTAGAAGCTTGGCAACCCCTCTCAATGAAAGTGCTTTTCCACAGTCTGTGCCTAGGGCTACTTGAAGAGGAAACAAACCATAGAGACAAAACTGAGAACTCCTTTATTTTGTAAACTTTCAAAGAGCTACTACAAACCGTGTTGGATTTAGAGTTCCAAATTCATCTATCTATATAGGAGAGAACAGAGTGAAACCCAAAAATAAAAACTGCTACTCTAAACGAACGCTTCAACCAAGAAGAAGAAAATTTGGTGAGCCAAGTGGGATTTGTGTACTTGTCATTACCACCACGTATCATCAAGATTGGGTGAAAAAATATTTGCTGGTATTATGGAAACTCGTTATTTCTTAAAACCTTGGCAACCCCTCTCAATGAAAGTGCTTTTCCACAGTCTGTGCTTAAGGCGACTGGAAGAGGAAACAAATCATAGAGATAAAACTGAAAACTCCTTTCTTTTGTCAAGTTTCAAAGAGCTACTACTAACCATGTTGGATTTAGAGTTCCAAATTCATCTATCTATATAGGAGAGAACAGAGGGAACTTAAAAATATAAACTGCTACTGTAAACGAATGCTTCAACCTAGAACAACAAAATTTGGTGAGTCAAGTGGGATTTGTGTACCAATCATTACCACCAAGTATCATCAAGATTGGGTGAAAAAATATTTGCTGGTATTTCGGAAACTCGTTATTTCTTAGAAGCTTCGCAACCCCTCTCAATGAAAGTGCTTTTCCACAGTCTGTGCCTAGGACTACTTGAAGAGGAAACAAACCACAGAGAAAAAACTGAGAACTTCTTTATTTTGTCACGTTTCAAAGATCTACTACAAACCATGCTGGATTTAGGGTTCCAAATTCATCTATCTATATAGGAGAGAACAGAGTGAAACCTAAATATAAAAACTGCTACTGTAAACAAACGCTTCAAACTAGAAGAACAAAATTTGGTGAGCCAAGAGGGATTTGTGTAATGATTATTACCACCAAGTATCATCAACATTGGGTGAAAAAATATTTGCTGGTATTTTGGAAACTCGTTATTTCTTAGAAGCTTGGCAACCCCTCTCAATGAGAGTGCTTTTCCACAGTCTGTGCCTAGGGCTACTTGAAGAGGAAACAAACCATAGAGACAAAGCATCGAACTCCTTTTTTTTTGTCAAGTTTCAAAGAGCTACTACAAACCATGTTGGATTTAGAGTTCCAAATTCATCTATCTATATAGGAGAGAACAGATTGAAACCCAAAAATAAAAACTGCAACTCTAAACGAACGCTTCAACCTAGAAGAAGAAAATTTGGTGAGCCAACTGGGATTTGTGTACTGATCATTACCACCAAGTATCATCAAGATTGGGTGAAAAAATATTTGCTGGTATTATGGAAACTCGTTATTTCTTAAAACCTTGGCAACCCCTCTCAATGAAAGTGCTTTTCCACAGTCTGTGCTTAAGGCGACTGGAAGAGGAAACAAACCATAGAGACAAAACTGAGAACTCCTTTATTTTGTCAAGTTTCAAAGAGCTATTAAACACCATGTTGGATTTAGAGTTCCAAATTCATCTATCTATATGGGAGAGAAAAGAGTGAAACCTAAATATAAAAACTGCTACTGTAGACCAACGATTCAACCCAGAAGAACAAATTTTGGTGAGCCAAGTGGGATTTGTGTACTGATCATTATCAGCAAGTATCATTAACATTGGGTGAATAAATATTTGCTGGTATTTCGGAAACTCGTTATTTCTTAGGGGCTTGGCAACCCCTCTCAATGAAAGTGCTTTTCCACAGTCTGTGCCTAGGGCTACTTGAAGAGGAAACAAACCATAGAGACAAAACTGAGAACTCCTTTATTTTGTCAACTTTCAATGAGCTACTACAAACCATGTTGGATTTAAAGTTCCAAATTCATCTATCTATATGGGAGAGAACAGAGTGAAACCTAAATATAAAAATTGCTACTGTAAACGAACGCTTCAACCTAGAAGAACAAAATTTGGTGAGCCAAGTGGGATTTGTGTACTGATCATTACCACCAAGTATCATCAAGATTGGGTGAAAAAATATTTGCTGGTATTTTGGAAACTCGTTGTTTCTTAGAAGCTTGGCAACCCTTTTCAATGAAAGTGCTTTTTCACAGTGTGTGCCTAGGACTACTTGAAGAGGAAACAAACCATAGAGACAAAACTGAGAACTCCTTTATTTTGTCCAGTTTCAAAGAGCTACTTCAAACCATGTTGGATTTAGAGTTCCACATTCATCTATATATAAGCAGAACAGAGTGAAAACTAAACATAAAAACTGCTACTGTAAACGAAAGCTTCATCCTAGAAGAACAAAATTTGGTGAGTCAAGTGGGATTTGTGTTCTGATCATGACCACCAAGTGTCATCAAGATTGGGTGAAAAAATATTTGCTGATATTTCGGAAACTCCTTATTTCTTAGAAGCTTGGCAATCCTTCTCAATGAAAGTGCTTTTCCACAGTCTGTGCCTAAGGCTACTTGAAGAGTAAACAAACCATAGAGACAAAACTGAGAACTCCTTTATTTTGTCAAGTGTCAAAGAGCTACAACAAACCATGTTGGATTTAGAGTTCCAAATTCATCTATCTATGTAGGAGAGAACAGGGAGAAACCTAAATATAAAAACTGCTACTGTAGACGAATGCTTCAACCTAGAAGAACACAATTTAGTTAGCCAATGGGATTTGTGTACTGCTCATTACCACCAAGTATCATCAAGATTGGGTGAAAAAATATTTGCTGGTATTTCGGAAACTCGTTCTTTCTTGTAAGCTTGGCAACCCCTCTCAATGAAAGTGCTTTTACACAGTCTGTGCCCAGGGCTACTTGAAAAGGAAACAAACCATAGAGAAAAAACTGAGAACTCCTTTATTTTGTCAAGTATCAAAGAGCTACTACAAACCATGTTGGATTTAGAGTTCCAAAATCATCTATCAATGTAGGAGAGAACAGAGTGAAACCTAAATATAAAAACTGCTACTGTAGACGAACGCATCAACGTAGAAGAACAAAATTTGGTGAGCCAAGTGGGATTTGTGGACTTGTCATTACCACCACGTATCATCAAGATTGGGTGAAAAAATATTTGCTGGTATTTCGGAAACTCCTTATTTCTTAAAAGCTTGGCAACCCCTCTCAATGAAAGTGCTTTTCCTCAGTCTGTGCTTAGGGCGACTTGAAGAGGAAACAACCATAGAGAAAAAACTGAGAACTCCTTTTCTTTCTCAAGTTTCAAAGAGCTATTACACACCATGTTGGATTTAGAGTTCCAAATTCATCTATCTATGTAGGAGAGAACAGAGTGAAACCTAAATATAAAAACTGCTACTGTAGACGAATGCTTCATCCCAGAAGAACAAAATTTGGTGAGCCAAGTGGTATTTGTGTACTGATCATTACCAACATGTATCATCAACATTGGGTGAAAAAATATATGCTGGTATTTCGGAAACTCGTTCTTTCTTGGAAGCTTGGAAACCCCTCTCAATGAAAGTGCTTTTCCACAGTCTGTGCCTAGGGCTACTTGAAGAGGAAACAAACCATAGAGACAAAACTGAGAACTCCTTTATTTTGTCAACTTTCAAAGAGCTACTACAAACCATGTTGGATTTAGAGTTCCAAATTCATCTATCTATATAGAGGAGAACAGAGTGAAACCTAAAAATAAAAACTGCTACTGTAAAAGAACCCTTCAACCTAGAAGAACAAAATTTGGTGAGCCAAGTGGGATTTGTGTACCGATCATTACTACCATGTATCATCTAGATTGGATGAAAAATATTCGCTGGTATTTCGGAAACTCGTTATTTCTTAAAAGCTTGGCAACCCCTCTCAATGAAAGTGCTTTTCCACAGTCTGTGCCTAGGGCGACTTGAAGAGGAAACAAACCATAGAGACAAAACTGAGAACTCCTTTACTTTGTCAAGTTTCAAAGAGCTATTACACACCATGTAGGATTTAGAGTTCCAAATTCATCTATCTATGTAGGAGAGAACAGAGTGAAACCTAAATATAAAAACTGCTACTGTAGACGAACGCTTCAACCCAGAAGAACAAATTTTGGTGAGCCAAGTGGGATTTGTGTACTGATCATTACCACCAAGTATCATCAAGATTGGGTGAAAAAATATTTGCTTGTATTTCGGAAAATCGCTATTTCTTAAAAGCTTGGAAACCCCTCTGTATTAAAGTGCTTTTCCACAGTCTGTGCCTAGGGCTACTTGAAGAGGAAACAAACCATAGAGACAAAACTGAGAACTCCTTTATTTTGGCAACTTTCAAAGAGCTACTACAAACCATGTTGGATTTTGAGTTCCAAATTCATCTATGTATATAGGAGAGAACAGAGTGAAACCTAAAAATTAAAACTGCTACTCTAAACGAACGCTGCAACCTAGAAGAACAAAATTTCGTGAGCCAAGTGGAATTTGTGTACTTGTGTTTACCACCACGTATCATCAACATTGGGTGAAAAAATATTTGCTGGTATTTCGGAAACTCGTAATTTCTTGGAAGCTTGACAACCCCTTTCAATGAAAATGCTTTTCCACAGTATCTGCTTAGGGCTACATGAAGCGGAAACAAATCATAGAGACAAAACTGAGAACTCCTTTCTTTTGTCAAGTTTCAAAGAGCTACTACAAACCATGTTCGATTTAGAGTTCCAAATTCATCATCTATATAGGAGAGAACAGAGTGAAACCTAAATATAAAAACTGCTACTGTAAACAAACGCTTCAACCTAGAAGAACAAAATTTGGTGAGCCAAGTGGGATTTGTGTACTGATTATTACCACCAATGATCAACAACATTGGGTGAAAAAATATTTGCTGGTATTTCGGAAACTCGTAATTTATTGGGAGCTTGGCAACCTCTTTCAATGAAAGTGCTTTTCCACAGTCTCTTCTTAGGGCTACATGAAGTGGAAACAAGTCATAATGACAAAACTAAGAACTCCTTTATTTTGTCAAGTTTCAAAGAGCTACTACAAACCATGTTCGATTTAGAGTTCCAAATTCATCTATCTATATAAGAGAGAACAGAGGGAACCTAAAAATATAAACTGCTACTGTAAACGAACGCGTCAACCTAGAAGAACAAAATTTGGTGAGTCAAGTGGGATTTGTGTTCCGATCATTACCACCAAGAATCATCAAGATTGGGTGAAAAAATATTTGCTGGTATTTTGGAAACTCGTTATTTCTTAGAAGCTTGGCAACCCCTCTCAATTAAAGTGCTTTTCCACAGTCTGTGCCTAGGGCTACTTGAAGAGGAAACAAACCATAGAGACAAAACTGAGAACTCCTTTATTTTGTCAACTTTCAAAGAGCTACTACAAACCATGTTGGATTTAGAGTTCCAAATTCATCTATCTATATAGGAGAGAACAGAGGGAACTTAAAAATATAAACTGCTACTGTAAACGAACGCTTCAACCTAGAAGAACAAAATTTGGTGAGTCAAGTGGGATTTGTGTTCCAATTATTACCACCAAGTATCATTAAGATTGGGTGAAAAAACTATTTGCTGGTATTTCAGAAACTCGTTATTTCTTAGAAGTTTGGCAACCCCTCTCAATGAAAGTGCTTTTCCACAGTCTGTGCCTAGGACTACTTGAAGAGGAAACAAACCAAAGAGAAAAAACTGAGAACTCCTTTCTTTTGTCAAGTTTCAAAGAGCTACTAAAAACCATGATGGATTTAGAGTTCCAAATTCATCTATCTATATAGGAGAGAACAGAGTGAAACCTAAAAATAAAAACTGCTACTGTAAACGAACGCTTCAACCTAGAAGAAGAAAATTCGGTGAGCCAAGTGGGATTTGTGTACTTGTCATTACCACCACGTATCATCAACATTATGTGAAAAAATATTTGATGGTATTTCGGAAACTCGTAATTTCTTGGATGCTTGGCAACCCCTTTCAATAAAAATGCTTTTCCACAGTATCTGCTTAGGGCTACATGAAGCGGAAACAAATCATAGAGACAAAACTGAAAACTCCTTTATTTTGTCAAGTTTCAAAGAGCTACAACAAACCATGTTGGATTTAGAGTTCCAAATTCATCTATCTATATAGGAGGAAACAGAATGAAACCTAAAAATAATAACTGCTATTGTAAACGAACGCTTCAACCTAGAAGAAGAAAATTTGGTGAGCCAAGTGGGATTTGTGTACCAATCATTACCACCAAGTATCATCAAGATTGGGTGAAAAAATATTTGCTGGTATTTCGGAAACTTGTTATTTCTTAGAAGCTTGGCAACCGCACTCAATGAAAGTGCTTTTCCACAGTCTGTGCCTAGGGCTACTTGAAGAGGAAACAAACCATAGAGACAAAACTGAGAACTCCTTTATTTTGGCAACTTTCAAAGAGCTACTACAAACCATGTTGGATTTTGAGTTCCAAATTCATCTATGTATATAGGAGAGAACAGAGTGAAACCTAAAAATTAAAACTGCTACTCTAAACAAACGCTGCAACCTAGAAGAACAAAATTTCGTGAGCCAAGTGGAATTTGTGTACTTGTGTTTACCAGCACGTATCATCAACATTGGGTGAAAAAATATTCGCTGGTATTTCGGAAACTCGTAATTTCTTGGAAGCTTGACAACCCCTTTCAATGAAAATGCTTTTCCACAGTATCTGCTTAGGGCTACATGAAGCGGAAACAAATCATAGAGACAAAACTGAGAACTCCTTTCTTTTTTCAAGTTTCAAAGAGCTACTACAAACCATGTTAGATTTAGAGTTCCAAATTCATTTATCTATATAAGAGAAAAGAGTGAAACCTAAAAATAAAAACTGCTACTGTAAACGAACGCTTCAACCTAGAAGAAGAAAATTTGGTGAGCCAAGTGGGATTTGTGTACTTGTCATTACCACCAAGTATCATCAACATTGGGTGAAAAAATATTTGCCTTTATTTCGGAAATTCGTAATTTCTTGGAAGCTTGGCAATCCCTTTCAATGAAAGTGCTTTTCCAGAGTCTGTGCCTAGGACTACTTGAAGAGGAAACAAACCATAGAGAAAAAACTGAGAACTTCTTTATTTTGTCAAGTTTCAAAGATCTACTACAAACCGTGTTGGATTTAGGGTTCCAAATTTATCTATCTATATAGGAGAGAACAGAGTGAAACCTATATATAAAAACTGCTACTGTAAACAAACGCTTCAACCTAGAAGAACAAAATTTGGTGAGCCAAGTGGGATTTGTGTACTGATTATTACCACCAAGGATCATCAACATTGGGGGAAAAAATATTTGCTGGTATTTCGGAAACTCGTAATTTATTGGGAGCTTGGCAATCCCTTTCAATGAAAGTGCTTTTCCACAGTCTCTTCTTAGGGCTACATAAAGTGGAAACAAATCATAATGACAAAACTCAGAACTCCTTTATTTTGTCAAGTTTCAAAGAGCTACTACAAACCATGTTCGATTTAGAGTTCCAAATTCATCTATCTATATAAGAGAGAACAGAGGGAACCTAAAAATATAAACTGCTATTGTAAACGAACGCGTCAACCTAGAAGAACAAAATTGGTGAGTCAAGTGGGATTTGTGTTCCGATCATTACCACCAAGAATCATCAAGATTGGGTGAAAAAATATTTGTGGTATTTCGGAAACTCGTTATTTCTTAGAAGCTTGGCAACCCCTCACAATTAAAGTGCTTTTCAACAGTCTGTGCCTAGGGCTACTTGAAGAGGAAACAAACCATAGAGACAAAACTGAGAACTTCTTTATTTTGTCAAGTTTCAAAGATCTACTACAAACCATGTTGGATTTAGGGTTCCAAATTCATCTATCTATATAGGAGAGAACAGAGTGAAACCTAAATATATAAACTGCTACTGTAAACAAACGCTTCAAACTAGAAGAACAAAATTTGGTGAGCCAAGAGGGATTTGTGTACTGATTATTACCACCAAGTATCATCAACATTGGGTGAAAAAATATTTGCTGGTATTTCGGAAACTCGTTATTTCTTAGAAGCTTGGCAACCCCTCTCAATTAAAGTGCTTTTCCACAGTCTGTGCCTAGGGCTACTTGAAGAGGAAACAAAGCATAGAGACAAAACTGAGAACTCCTTTATTGTGTAAACTTTCAAAGAGCTACTACAAACCATGTTGGATTTAGAGTTCCAAATTCATCTATCTATATAAGAGAGAACAGAGTGAAACCCAAAAATAAAAACTGCTACTGTAAACGAACGCTTCAACCTAGAAAACAAAATTTGGTGAGCCAACTGGGATTTGTGTACTGATCATTACCACCAAGTATCATCAAGATTGGGTGAAAAAATATTTGCTGGTATTATGGAAACTCGTTATTTCTTAAAACCTTGGCAACCCCTCTCAATGAAAGTGCTTTTCCACAGTCTGTGTTTAAGGCGACTGGAAGAGGAAACAAACCATAGAGACAAAACTGAGAACTCCTTTATTTTGTCAAGTTTCAAAGAGCTATTAAACACCATGTTGGATTTAGATTTTCAAATTCATCTATCTATATGGGAGAGAAAAGAGTGAAACCTAAATATAAAAACTGCTACTGTAGACCAACGATTCAACCCAGAAGAACAAATTTTGGTGAGCCAAGTGGGATTTGTGTACTGATCATTACCAGCAAGTATCATTAACATTGGGTGAAAAAATATTTGCTGGTATTTCGGAAACTCGTTATTTCTTAGGAGCTTGGCAACCCCTCTCAATGAAAGTGCTTTTCCACAGTCTGTGCCTAGGGCTACTTGAAGAGGAAACAAACCATAGAGACAAAACTGAGAACTCCTTTATTTTGTCAACTTTCAATGAGCTACTACAAACCATGTTGGATTTAAAGTTCCAAATTCATCTATCTATATGGGAGAGAAAAGAGTGAAACCTAAATATAAAAACTGCTACTGTAGACCAACGATTCAACCCAGAAGAACAAATTTTGGTGAGCCAAGTGGGATTTGTGTACTGATCATTACCAGCAAGTATCATTAACATTGGGTGAAAAAATATTTGCTGGTATTTCGGAAACTCGTTATTTCTTAGGAGCTTGGCAACCCCTTTCAATGAAAATGCTTTTCCACAGTCTCTGCTTATGGCTACATGAAGCGGAAGCAAATCATAGAGACAAAACTGAGAACTCCTTTCTTTTGTCAAGTTTCAAAGAGCTACTACAAACCATGTTGGTTTTAGAGTTCCAAATTCATCTATCTATATAGCAGAGAACAGAGTGAAACCTAAAAATAAAAACAGCTAGTGTAAAAGAACGCTTCAACCTAGAAGAAGAAAATTTGGTGAGCCAAGTGGGATTTGTGTACTTGTCATTACCACCATGTATCATCAACATTGGGTGAAAAAATATTTGCCGGTATTTCGGAAACTCGTAATTTCTTGGAAGCTTGGCAATCCCTTTCAATGAAAGTGCTTTTCCACAGTCTCTGCTTAGGGCTACATGAAGCGATAACAAATCATAGAGACAAAACTGAAAACTCCTTTATTTTGTGAAGTTTCAAAGAGCTACAACAAACCATGTTGGATTTAGAGTTCCAAATTCATCAATCTATATAGGAGAGAACAGAGGGAAACTAAAAACATAATCTGCTACTGTAAACGAACCCTTTATCCTAGAAGAACAAAATTTGGTGAGTCAAGTGGGATTTGTGTTCCGATCATTACTACCAATTATCGTCTAGATTGGATGAAAAATATTTGCTGGTATTTCGGAAACTCGTTATTTCTTTGAAGCTTGGCCACCCCTCTCAATGATAGTGCTTTTCCACAGTCCGTGCCTAGGGCTACTTGTAGAGGAAACAAACCATAGAGACAAAACTGAGAACTACTTTATTTTGTCAACTTTCAAAGAGCTACTACAAACCATGTTGGATTTTGAGTTCCAAATTCATCTATGTATATAGGAGAGAACAGAGTGAAACCTAAAAATTAAAACTGCTACTCTAAACAAACGCTGCAACCTAGAAGAACAAAATTTCGTGAGCCAAGTGGAATTTGTGTACTTGTGTTTACCACCACGTATCATCAACATTGGGTGAAAAAATATTCGCTGGTATTTCGGAAACTCGTAATTTCTTGGAAGCTTGACAACCCCTTTCAATGAAAATGCTTTTCCACAGTATCTGCTTAGGGCTACATGAAGCGGAAACAAATCATAGAGACAAAACTGAGAACTCCTTTCTTTTTTCAAGTTTCAAAGAGCTACTACAAACCATGTTGGATTTAGAGTTCCAAATTCATTTATCTATATAGGAGAGAACAGAGTGAAACCTAAAAATAAAAACTGCTACTGTAAACGAACGCTTCAACCTAGAAGAAGAAAATTTGGTGAGCCAAGTGGGATTTGTGTACTTGTCATTACCACCACGTATCATCAACATTGGGTGAAAAAATATTTGCCTTTATTTCGGAAATTCGTAATTTCTTGGAAGCTTGGCAATCCCTTTCAATGAAAGTGCTTTTCCAGAGTCTGTGCCTAGGACTACTTGAAGAGGAAACAAACCATAGAGAAAAAACTGAGAACTTCTTTATTTTGTCAAGTTTCAAAGATCTACTACAAACCGTGTTGGATTTAGGGTTCCAAATTTATCTATCTATATAGGAGAGAACAGAGTGAAACCTATATATAAAAACTGCTACTGTAAACAAACGCTTCAACCTAGAAGAACAAAATTTGGTGAGCCAAGTGGGATTTGTGTACTGATTATTACCACCAAGGATCATCAACATTGGGGGAAAAAATATTTGCTGGTATTTCGGAAACTCGTAATTTATTGGGAGCTTGGCAATCCCTTTCAATGAAAGTGCTTTTCCACAGTCTCTTCTTAGGGCTACATGAAGTGGAAACAAATCATAATGACAAAACTCAGAACTCCTTTATTTTGTCAAGTTTCAAAGAGCTACTACAAACCATGTTCGATTTAGAGTTCCAAATTCATCTATCTATATAAGAGAGAACAGAGGGAACCTAAAAATATAAACTGCTATTGTAAACGAACGCGTCAACCTAGAAGAACAAAATTGGTGAGTCAAGTGGGATTTGTGTTCCGATCATTACCACCAAGAATCATCAAGATTGGGTGAAAAAATATTTGTGGTATTTCGGAAACTCGTTATTTCTTAGAAGCTTGGCAACCCCTCACAATTAAAGTGCTTTTCAACAGTCTGTGCCTAGGGCTACTTGAAGAGGAAACAAACCATAGAGACAAAACTGAGAACTCCTTTATTTTGTAAACTTTCAAGGAGCTACTACAAACCATGTTGGATTTAGAGTTCCAAATTCATCTATCTATGTAGGAGAGAACAGAGTGAAACCTAAATATAAAAACTGCTACTGTAGACCAACGATTCAACCCAGAAGAACAAATTTTGGTGAGCCAAGTGGGATTTGTGTACTGATGATTACCAGCAAGTATCATTAACATTGGTTGAAAAAATATTTGCTGGTATTTCGGAAACTCGTTATTTCTTAGAAGCTAGGCAACCCCTCTCAATGAAAGTGCTTTTCCACAGTCTGTGCCTAGGGCTACTTGAAGAGGAAACAATCCATAGAGACAAAACTGAGAACTCCTTTATTTTGTCAACTTTCAATGAGCTACTACAAACCATGTTGGATTTAGAGTTCCAAATTCATCTATCAATATAGGAGAGAACAGAGTGAAACCTAAAAATAAAAACTGCTACTGTAAACGAACGCTGCAACCTAAAAGAACAAAATTTGGTGAGCCAAGTGGAATTTGTGTACTTGTCATTATTACGACCACGTATCATTAACATTGGGTGAAAAAATATTTGCTGGTATTTCGGAAACTCGTTATTTCTTGGAAGCTTGGCAACCCCTTTCAATGAAAATGCTTTTCCACAGACTCTGCTTAGAGCTACATGAAGCGGAAGCAAATCATAGAGACAAAACTGAGAACTCCTTTCTTTTGTCAAGTTTCAAAGAGCTACTACAAACCATGTTGGTTTTAGAGTTCCAAATTCATCTATCTATATAGCAGAGAACAGAGTGAAACCTAAAATACAAACTGCTACTGTAAACGAACGCTTCAACCAAGAACAAGAAAATTTGGTGAGCCAAGTGGGATTTGTGTACTTGTCATTACCACCAAGTATCATCAACATTGGGTGAAAAAATATTTGCTGGTATTTCGGAAACTCGTAATTTCTTGGAAGCTTGGCAATCCCTTTCAATGAAAGTGCTTTTCCACAGTCTCTGCTTAGGGCTACATGAAGCGAAAACAAATCATAGAGACAAAACTGAAAACTCCTTTATTTTGTCAAGTTTCAAAGAGCTATTAAACACCATGTTGGATTTAGAGTTCCAAATTCATCTATCTACATAGGAGAGAACAGAGGAAAACTAAAAATATAATCTGCTACTGTAAACGAACGCTTTAGCCTAGTAGAACAAAATTTGGTGAGTCAAGTGGGATTTGTGTTCCGATCATTACTACCAAGTATCATCTAGATTGGATGAAAAGTATTTGCTGGTATTTCGGAAACTCGTTATTTCTTTGAAGCTTGGCCAAGCCTCTCAATGAAAGTGCTTGTCCACAGTCTGTACCTAGGGCTACTTGTAGAGGAAACAAACCATAGAGACAAAACTGAAAACTACTTTATTTTGTCAACTTTCAAAGAGCTACTACAAACCATGTTGGATTTAGAGTTCCAAATTCATCTATCTATATAGGAGAGAACAGAGTGAAACCTAAAAATAATAACTGCTACTGTAAACGAACGCTTCAACCTAGAAGAAGAAAATTTGGTGAGCCAAGTGGGATTTGTGTACCGATCATTACCACCACGTATCATCAAGATTGGGTGAAAAAATATTTGCTGGTATTTCGGAAACTCGTTATTTCTTAAAAGCTTGGCAACCACTCTCAATGAAAGTGCTTTTCCACAGTCTGTGCCTAGGGCGACTTGAAGAGGAAACAAACAATAGAGACAAAACTGAGAACTCCTTTACTTTTTCAAGTTTCAAAGAGCTATTACACACCATGTAGGATTTAGAGTTCCAAATTAATCTATCTATATAGGAGAGAACAGGGTGAAACCCAAAAATAAAAACTGCTACTGTAAACGAACGCTTCAACCTAAAAGAAGAAAATTTGGTGATCCAACTGGGATTTGTGTACTGATCATTTCCACCAAGTATCATCAAGATTGGGTGAAAAAATATTTGCTGGTATTATGGAAACTCGTTGTTTCTTAAAACCTTGGCAACCCCTCTCAATGAAAGTGCTTTTCCACAGTCTGTGCCTAAGGCGACTTGAAGAGGAAACAAACCATAGAGACAAAACTGAGAACTTCTTTATTTTGTCAAGTTTCAAAGAGCTATTAAACACCATGATGGATTTAGGGTTCCAAATTCATCTATCTATATCGGAGAGAAAAGAGTGAAACATAAATATAAAAACTGGTACTGTAGACAAACAATTCAACCCAGAAGAACAAATTTTGGTGAGCCAAGTGGGATTTGTGTACTGATCATTACCAGCAAGTATCATTAATATTGGGATAAAAAATATTTGCTGGTATTTCGGAAACTCGTTATTTCATAGAAGCTTGGCAACCCCTCTCAATGAAAGTGCTTTTCCACAGTCTGTGCCTAGGGGTACTTGAAGAGGAAACAAACCATAGGGACAAAACTGAGAACTCCTTTATTTTGTCAACTTTCAATGAGCTACTACAAACCATGTTGGATTTGGAGTTCCAAATTCATCTATCAATATAGGAGAGAACAGAGTGAAATCTAAAAATAAAAACTGCTACTCTAAACGAACGATGCAAAATAGAAGAACAAAATTTGTGAGTCAAGTGGGATTTGTGTTCTGATTATTACTACCAAGTATCATCTACATCGGATGAAAAATATTTGCTGGTATTTCGGAAAATCGTTTTTTCTTTGAAGCTTGGCCACCCCTCTCAATGAAAGTGCTTGTCCACAGTCTGTGCCTAGGGCTACTTGTAGAGGAAACAAACCATATAGACAAAACTGAGAACTCCTTTTTTTTGTCAACTTTCAAAGAGCTACTACAAACCCTGTTGGATTTAGAGTTCCAAATTCATCTATCTATATAGGAGAGAACAGAGGGAACTTAAAAATATAAACTGCTACTGTAAACGAACGCTTCAACCTAGAGGAACAAAATTTGGTGAGTCAAGTGAGATTTGTGTTCCAATCATTACCACCAAGTATCATTAAGATTGGGTGAAAAAATATTTGCTGGTATTTCAGAAACTCGTTATTTCTTAGAAGTTTGGCAACCCCTCTCAATGAAAGTGCTTTTCCACAGTCTGTGAATAGGACTACTTGAAGAGGAAACAAACCAAAGAGAAAAAACTGAGAACTCCTTTCTTTTGTGAAGTTTCAAAAAGCTACTAAAAACCATGATGGATTTAGAGTTCCAAATTCATCTATCTATATAGGAGAGAACAAAGTGAAACCTAAAAATAAAAACTGCTACTGTAAACGAACGCTTCAACCTAGAAGAAGAAAATTTGGTGAGCCAAGTGGGATTTGTGTACTTGTCATTACCACCACGTATCATCAACATTGGGTGAAAAAATATTTGCTGGTCTATCGGAAACTCGTAATTTCTTGGAAGCTTGGCAATCCCTTTCAATGAAAGTGCTTTTCCACAGTCTCTGCTTAGGGCTACATGAAGCAGAAACAAATCATAGAGACAAAACTGAAAACTCCTTTATTTTGTCAAGTTTCAAAGAGCTACTACAAACCATGTTGGATTTAGAGTTCCAAATTCATCTATCTATATAGGAGAGAAAAGAGGGAACTTAAAAATATAAACTGCTACTGTAAACGAACGCTTCAACCTAGAACAACAAAATTTGGTGAGTCAAGTGGGATTTGTGTACCAATCATTACCAACAAGTATCATCAAGATTGGGTGAAACAATATTTGCTGGTATTTCGGAAACTCGTTATTTCTTAGAAGCTTGGCAACCCCTCTCAATGAAAGTGCTTTTCCACAGTCTGTGCCTAGGACTACTTGAAGAGGAAACAAACCATAGAGAAAAAACTGAGAACTTCTTTATTTTGTCAAGTTTCAAAGATCTACTACAAACCATGTTGGATTTAGGGTTCCAAATTCATCTATCTATATAGGAGAGAACAGAGTGAAACCTAGATATATAAACTGCTACTGTAAACAAACGCTTCAAACTAGAAGAACAAAATTTGGTGAGCCAAGAGGGATTTGTGTACTGATTATTACCACCAATTATCATCAACATTGGGTGAAAAAATATTTGCTGGTATTTCGGAAACTCGTTATTTCTTAGAAGCTTGGCAACCCCTCTCAATTAAAGTGCTTTTCCACAGTCTGTGCCTAGGGCTACTTGAAGAGGAAACAAACCATAGAGACAAAACTGAGAACTCCTTTATTTTGTAAACTTTCAAAGAGCTACTACAAAACATGTTGGATTTAGAGTTCCAAATTCATCTATCTATATAGGAGAGAACAGAGTGAAACCCAAAAATAAAAACTTCTACTGTAAACGAGCACTTCAACCTAGAAGAAGAAAATTTGGTGAGCCAACTGGGATTTGTGTACTGATCATTACCACCAAGTATCATCAAGATTGGGTGAAAAAAATATTTGCTGGTATTATGGAAACTCGTTATTTCTTAAAACCTTGGCAACCCCTCTCAATGACAGTGCTTTTCCACATTCTGTGCCTAAGTCGACTTGAAGAGGAAACAAACCATAGAGACAAAACTGAGAACTCCTTTATTTTGTCAAGTTTCAAAGAGCTATTAAACACCATGTTGGATTTAGAGTTAAAATTCATCTATCTATATGGGAGAGAAAAGACTGAAACCTAAATATAAAAACTGCTACTGTAGACCAACGATTAAACCCAGAAGAACAAATTTTGGTGAGCCAAGTGGGATTTGTGTACTGATCATTACCAGCAAGTATCATTAACATTGGGTGAAAAAATATTTGCTGGTATTTCGGAAACTCGTTATTTCTTAAAAGCTTGGCAACCCCTCTCAATGAAAGTGCTTTTCCACAGTCTGTGCCTAGGGCTCCTTGAAAAGGAAACAAACCATAGAGTCAAATCTGAGAACTCCTTTATTTTGTCAACTTTCAATGAGCTACTACAAACCATGTTGGATTTAGAGTTCCAAATTCATCTTTCAATATAGGAGAGAACAGAGTTAAACCTAAAAATAAAAACTGCTACTGTAAATGAACGCTGCAACCTAGAAGAACAAAATTTGGTGGGCCAAGTGGAATTTGTGTACTTGTCATTACGACCACGTATCATCAACATTGGGTGAAAAAATATTTGCTGGTATTTCGGAAACTCGTTATTTCTTGGAAGCTTGGCAACCCGTTTCAATGAAAATGCTTTTCCACAGTCTCTGCTTAGAGCTACATGAAGCGGAAGCAAATCATAGAGACAAAACTGAGAACTCCTTTCTTTTGTCAAGTTTCAAAGAGCTACTACAAATCATGTTGGTTTTAGAGTTCCAAATTCATCTATCTATATAGCAGAGAACAGAGTGAAACCTAAAAATAAAAACAGCTACTGTAAAAGAACGCTTCAACCTATAAGAAGAAAATTTGGTGAGCCAAGTGGGATTTGTGTACTTGTCCTTACCACCACGTATCATCAACATTGGGTGAAAAAATATTTGCTGGTATTTCGGAAACTCGTAATTTTTTGGAAGCTTGGCAATCCCTTTCAATGAAAGTACTTTTCCACAGTCTCTGCTTAGGGCTACATGAAGCGATAACAAATCATAGAGTCAAAACTGAAAACTCCTTTATTTTGTCAAGTTTCAAAGAGCTACTACAAACCATGTTGGATTTAGAGTTCCAAATTCATCTATCTATATAGGAGAGAACAGAGGGAAACTAAAAACATAATCTGCTACTGTAAACGAATGCTTTATCCTAGAAGAACAAAATTTGGTGAGTCAAGTGGGATTTGTGTTCCGATCATTACTACCAATTATCATCTAGATTGGATGAAAAATGTTTGCTGGTATTTCGGAAACTCGTTATTTCTTTGAAGCTTTCCCACCCCTCTCAATGATAGTGCTTTTCCACAGTCCATGCCTAGGGCTACTTGTAGAGGAAACAAACCATAGAGACAAAACTGAGAACTCCTTTATTTTGTCAACTTTCAAAGAGCTACAACAAACCATGTTGGATTTAGAGTTCCAAATTCATCTATATATATAGTAGAGAACAGAGTGAAACCTAAAAATAATAACTGCTACTGTAAACGAACGCTTCAACCTAGAAGAAGAAAATTCGGTGAGCCAAGTGGGATTTGTGTACTGATCATTACCACCAAGTATCATCAAGATTGGGTGAAAAAATATTTGCTGGTATTTCGGAAACTCTTTCTTTCTTGGAAGCTTGGAAACCCCTCTCAATGAAAGTGCTTTTCCACAGTCTGTGCTAGGGCTACTTGAAGAGGAAACAAACCATAGAGACAAAACTGAGAACTCCTTTCTTTTGTCAAGTTTCAAAGAGCTACTACAAACCATGTTGGTTTTAGAGTTCCAAATTCATCTATCTATATAGCAGAGGACAGAGTGAAACCTAAAAATAAAAACTGCTACTGTAACCGAACGCTTCAACCTAGAAGAAGAAAATTTGGTGAGCCAAGTGGGATTTGTTTACTTGTCATTACCACCACGTATCATCAACATTGGGTGAAAAAATATTTGCTGGTATTTCGGAAACTCGTAATTTCTTGGAAGCTTGGCAATCCCTTTCAATGAAGGTGCTTTTCCACAGTCTCTGCTTAGGGCTACATGAAGCGGAAACAAAACATAGAGACAAAACTGAAAACTCCTCTATTTTGTCAAGTTTCAAAGAGCTACTACAAACCATGTTGGATTTAGAGTTCCAAATTCATCTATCTATATAGGAGAGAAGAGAGGGAACATAAAAATATAAACTGCTACTATAAACGAACGCTTCAACCTAGAAGAACAAAATTTGGTGAGTCAAGTGGGATTTGTTTTCCAATCATTACCACCAAGTGTCATCAAGATTGGGTGAAAAAATATTTGCTGGTATTTCGTCAACTCGTTATTTGTTAGAAGCTTGGCAACCCCTCTCAACTAAAGTGGTTTTCCACAGTCTGTGCCTAGGACTAATTGAACAGGAAACAAACCATAGAGAAAAAACTGAGAACTCCTTTCTTTTGTCAAGTTTCAAAGAGGTACTAAAACCCATGTTGGATTTAGAGTTCCAAATTCATCTATCTATATAGCAGAGAACAGAGTGAAACCTAAAAATAAAAACTGCTACTGTAAACGAACGCTTCAACCTAGAAGAAGAAAATTTGGTGAGCCAAGTGGGATTCGTGTACTTGTCATTACCACCACGTATCATCAACATTGGGTGAAAAAATATTTGCTGGTATATCGGAAACTCGTAATTTCTTGGAAGCTTGGCAATCCCTTTCAATGAAAATGCTTTTCCACAGTCTCTGCTTAGGGCTACATGAAGCGGAAACAAATCATAGAGACAAAACTGAAAACTCCTTTATTTTGTCAAGTTTCACAGAGCTTCTACAAACCATGTTGGATTTAGAGTTCCAAATTCATCTATCTATATAGGAGAGAACAGAGGGAACTTAAAAATATAAACTGCTACTGTAAAGGAACGCTTCAACCTAGAAGAGCAAAATTTGGTGAGTCAAGTGGGATTTGTGTACCAATCATTACCACCAAGTATCATCAAGATTGGGTGAAAAAATATTTGCTGGTATTTCGGAAACTCGTTATTTCTTAGAAGCTTGGCTACCCCTTTCAATGAAAGTGCTTTTCCACAGTCTGTGCCTAGGGCTACTTGTAGAGGAAACAAACAATAGAGACAAAACTGAGAACTCCTTTCTTTTGTCAAGTTTCAAAGAGCTACTACAAACCATGTTGGTTTTAGAGTTCCAAATTCATCTATCTATATAGCAGAGAACATAGTGAAACCTAAAAATAAAAACTGCTACTGTAAACGAACGCTTCAACCTAGAAGAAGAAAATTTGGTGAGCCAAGTGGGATCTGTGTGCTTGTCATTACCACCACGTATCATCAACATTGGGTGAAAAAATATTTGCTGGTATTTCGGAAACACGTAATTTCTTGGAAGCTTGGCAATCCTTTCAATGAAAGTGCTTTTCCACAGTCTCTGCTTAGGGCTACATGAAGCGAAAACAAATCATAGAGACAAAACTGAAAGCTCCTTTATTTTGTCAAGTTTCAAAGAGCTAAAACAAACCATGTTGGATTTAGAGTTCCAAATTCATCTATCTATATAGGAGGGAACAGAGGGAAATTAAAAACATAATCTGCTACTATAAACGGACGCTTTATCCTAGAAGAACAAAATATGGTGAGTCAAGTGGGATTTCTGTTCCGATCATTACTACCAAGTATCACCTAGATTGGATGAAAAATATTTGCTGGTATTTCGGAAACTCGTTAATTCTTTGAAGCTTGGCCACCCCTCTCAATGGAAGTGCTTTTCCACAGTCTGTGCCTAGGGCTACTTGTAGAGGAAACAAACCATAGAGAAAAAACTGAGAACTCCTTTATTTTGTCAACTTTAAAAGAGCTACTACAAACCATGTTGGATTTAGAGTTCCAAATTCATCTATCTATATAGGAGGAAACAGAATGAAACCTAAAAATAATAACTGCTATTGTAAACGAACGCTTCAACCTAGAAGAAGAAAATTTGGTGAGCCAAGTGGGATTTGTGTACCGATCATTCCCAACAAGTATCATCAACATTGGGTGAAAAAATATTTGCTGGTATTTCGGAAACACGTTATTTCTTAGAAGCTTGGCAACCCCTCTCAATGAAAGTGCTTTTCCACTGTCTGTGCTTAGGGCTACTTGAAGAGTAAACAAACCATAGAGACAAAACTGAAAACTTCTTTATTTTGTCAACTTTCAAAGAGCTACTACAAACCATGTTGGATTTAGAGTTCCAAATTCATCTATCTATATAGGAGAGAACAGAGTGAAACCTAAAAATAAAAACTGATACTGTAAACGAACGCTTCAACCTAGAAGAACAAAATTTGGAGAGCCAAGTGGGATTTGTGTACTTGTCACTACCACCACGTATCTTCAACATTGGGTGAAAAAATATTTGCTGGTATTTCGGAAACTCGTAATTTCTTGGAAGCTTGGCAACCCCTTTCAATGAAAGTGCTTTTCCACAGTCTCTGCTTAGGCCTACATGAAGCGGAAACAAATCATAGAGACAAAACTGAGAACTCCTTTCTTTTGTCAAGTTTCAAAGAGCTACTAAAAACCATGTTGGATTTAGAGTTCCAAATTCATCTATCTATATAAGAGAGGACAGAGTGAAACCTAAAAATAAAAACTGCTACTGTAACCGAACGCTTCAAACTAGAAGAAGAAAATTTGGTGAGCCAAATGGGATTTGTGTACTTGTCATTACCACCACGTATCATCAACATTGGGTGAAAAAATATTTGCTGGTATTTCGGAAACTCGTAATTCCTTGGAAGCTTGTCAATCCCTTTCAATGAAGGTGCTTTTCCACAGTCTCTGCTTAGGGCTACATAAAGCGGAAACAAATCATAGAGACAAAACTGAAAACTCCTTTATTTTGTCAAGTTTCAAAGAGCTACTACAAACCATGTTGGATTTAGAGTTCCAAATTCATCTATCTATATAGGAGAGAACAGAGGGAACATAAAAATATAAACTGCTACTGTAAACGAACGCTTCAACCTAGAAGAACAAAATTTGGTGAGTCAAGTGGGATTTGTTTTCCAATCATTACCACCAAGTATCATCAAGATTGGGTGAAAAAATATTTGCTGGTATTTCGTCAACTCGTTATTTGTTAGAAGCTTGGCAACCCCTCTCAATGAAAGTGGTTTTCCACAGTCTGTGCCTAGGACTAATTGAAGAGGAAACAAACCATAGAGAAAAAACTGAGAACTCCTTTCTTTTGTCAAGTTTCAAAGAGGTACTAAAACCCATGTTGGATTTAGAGTTCCAAATTCATCTATCTATATAGCAGAGAACAGAGTGAAACCCAAAAATAAAAACTGCTACTGTAAACGAACGCTTCAACCTAGAAGATGAAAATTTGGTGAGCCAACTGGGATTTGTGTACTGATCATTACCACCAAGTATCATCAAGATTGGGTGAAAAAATATTTGCTGGTATTATGGAAACTCGTTATTTCTTAAAACCTTGGCAACCCCTCTCAATGAATGTGCTTTTCCACAGTCTGTGCCTAAGGCGACTTGAAGAGGAAACAAACCATAGAGACAAAACTGAGAACTCCTCTATTTTGTCAAGTTTCAAAGAGCTATTAAACACCATGTTGGATTTAGAGTTCCAAATTCATCTATCTATATGGGAGAGAAAAGAGTGAAACCTAAATATAAAAACTGCTACTGTAGACCAACGATTCAACCCAGAAGAACAAATTTTGGTGAGCCAACTGGGATTTGTGTACTGATCATTACCAGCAAGTATCATTAACTTTGGATGAAAAAATATTTGCTGGTATTTCGGAAACAAGTTATTTCTTAGAACCTTGGCAACCCCTCTCAATGAAAGTGCTTTTCCACAGTCTGTTCCTAGGGCTAGTTGAAGAGGAAACAAGTCATAGAGACAAAACTGAGAACTCCTTTCTTTTGTCAAGTTTCAAAGAGCTACTACAAACCATGTTGGTTTTAGAGTTCCAAATTCATCTATCTATATAGCAGAGAACATAGTGAAACCTAAAAATAAAAACTGCTACTGTAAACGAACGCTTCAACCTAGAAGAAGAAAATTTGGTGAGCCAAGTGGGATCTGTGTGCTTGTCATTACCACCACGTATCATCAACATTGGGTGAAAAAATATTTGCTGGTATTTCGGAAACACGTAATTTCTTGGAAGCTTGGCAATCCTTTCAATGAAAGTGCTTTTCCACAGTCTCTGCTTAGGGCTACATGAAGCGAAAACAAATCATAGAGACAAAACTGAAAGCTCCTTTATTCTGTCAAGTTTCAAAGAGTTAAAACAAACCATGTTGGATTTAGAGTTCCAAATTCATCTATTTATATAGGAGAGAACAGAGGGAAATTAAAAACATAATCTGCTACTGTAAACGAACGCTTTATCCTAGAAGAACAAAATATGGTGAGTCAAGAGGGATTTGTGTTCCGATCATTACTACCATGTATCACCTAGATTGGATGAAAAATATTTGCTGGTATTTCGGAAACTTGTTATTTCTTTGAAGCTTGGCCACCCCTCTCAATGAAAGTGCTTTTCCACAGTCTGTGCCTAGGGCTACTTGTAGAGGAAACAAACCATCGAGACAAAACTGAGAACTCCTTTATTTTGTCAACTTTCAAAGAGCTACTACAAACCATGTTGGATTTAGAGTCCCAAATTCATCTATCTATGTAGGAGAGAACAGAGTGAAACCTAAATATAAAAATTGCTACTGAAAACGAACGCTTCAACCTAGAAGAACAAAATTTGGAGAGCCAAGTGGGATTTGTGTACTTGTCACTACCACCACGTATCATCAACATTGGGTGAAAAAATATTTACTGGTATTTCGGAAACTCGTAATTTCTTGGAAGCTTGGCAACCCCTTTCAATGAAAGTGCTTTTCCACAGTCTCTGCTTAGGGCTACATGAAGCGGAAAAAAATCATAGAGACAAAACTGAGAACTTCTTTATTTTGTCAAGTTTCAAAGAGCTACTACAAACCATGTTGGATTTAGAGTTCCAAATGCATCTACCTGTATAGGAGAGAACAGAGTGAAACCTAAATATAAAAACTGCTACTGTAGACGATCGCGTCAACGTTGAAGAACAAACTTTGGTAAGCCAAGTGGGATATGTGTACTGATCATTACCACCAAGTATCATCAAGATTGGGTGAAAAAATATTTGCTTGTATTTCGGAAAATCATTATTTCTTAAAAGCTTGGCAACCCCTCTCTATGAAAGTGCTTTTCCACAGTCTGAGCTAGGGCTACTTGAAGAGGAAACAAACCATAGAGACAAAACTGAGAACTCCTTTACTTTGTCAAGTTTCACAGAGCCTTTACACACCATGTTGGATTTAGAGTTCCAAATTCATCTAACTATTTCGGAGAGAACAGAGTGAAACCTAAATATAAAAACTGCTACTGTAGACGAACGCTTCAACCCAGCAGAACAAACTTTGGTGAGCCAAGTGGGATTTGTGTACTGATCATTACCACCAAGTATCATCAACATTGGGTGAAAAAATACTTGTTGGTATTTCGGAAACTCGTTATTTTTTAGAAGCTTGGCAACCCCTCTCAATGAAAGTGCTTTTCCACAGTCTGTGCCTAGGGCGACTTGAAGAGGAAACAAACCATAGAGACAAAACTGAGAACCCCTTTACTTTGTCAAGTTTCAAAGAGCTATTACACACCATGTTGGATTTAGAGTTCCAAATTCATCTATCTATGTAGGAGAGAACAGAGTGAAACCTAAATATAAAAACTGCTAATGTAAACGAACGCTTCAACCTAAAAGAACAAAATTTGGTGAGCCAAGTGGGATTTGTGGACTTGTCACTACCACCACGTATCATCAAAATTTGGTGAAAAAATATTTGATGGTATTTCGGAAACTTGTAATCTTGGAAGCTTGGCAACCCCTTTGAACGAAAGTGCTTTTCAACAGTCTCTGCTTAGGGCTACATGAAGCGGAAACAAATCATAGAGACAAAACTGAAAACTCCGTTATTTTGTCAAGGTTCAAAGAGCTACTACAAACCATGTTGGATTTAGAGTTCCAAATTCATCTATCTATATAGGAGAGAACAGAGTGAAACCTAAATATAAAAACTACTACTGTAGACGAACGCGTCAACTTAGATGAACAAACTTTGGTAAGCCAAGTGGGATTTGTGTACTGATCATTAGCACCAAGTATCATCAAGATTGGGTGAAAAAATATTTGCATGTATTTCGGAAAATCGTTATTTCTTAAAAGCTTGGCAACCCCTCTCTATGAAAGTGCTTTTCCACAGTTTGTGCCTAGGGCGACTTGAAGAGGAAACAAACCATAGAGACAAAACTGAGAACTCCTTTACTTTGTCAAGTTTCAAGAAGCTATTACACACCGTGTTGGATTTTGAGTTCCAAAATCATCTATCTATGTAGGAGAGATCAGAGTGAAACCTAAATATAAAAATTGCTACTGTAGACGAACGCTTCAACCCAGAAGAACAAAATTTTGTGAGCCAAGTGGGACTTGTGTACTGATCATTACCACCAAGCATCGTCAACATTGGGTGAAAAAAATATTTGTTGTTATTTCGGAAACTCGTTATTTCTTAGAAGCTTGGCAACCCCTCTCAATGAAAGTGCTTTTCCACAGTCTGTGCCTAGGGCTACTTGAAGAGGAAACAAACCATAGTGGCAAAACAGAGAACTACTTAATTTTGTCAAATTTCAAAGAGCTACTACAAACCATGTTGGATTTAGAGTTCCAAATTCATCTATCTATATAGCAGAGAACAGAGTGAAACCTAGAAATAAAAACTGCTACTGTAAACGAACGCTTCAACCTAGAAGAAGAAAATTTGGTGAGACAAGTGGGATTTGTGTACTTGTCATTACCACGACGTATCATCAACATTGGGTGAAAAAAATATTTGCTGGTATTTCGGAAACTCGTAATTTCTTGGAAGCTTGGCAATCCCTTTCAATGAAAGTGCTTTTCCACAGTCTCTCTTAGGCCTACATGAAGCGAAAACAAATCATAGAGACAAAACTGAAAACTTCTTTCTTTTGTCAAGTTTCAAAGAGCTACAACAAACCATGTTGGATTTAGAGTTCCAAATTCCTCTATCTATATAGGAGAGAACAGAGGGAAACTAAAAACATAATCTGCTACTGTAAACGAACGCTTTATCTTAGAAGAACAAAATTTGGTGAGTCAAGTGGGATTTGTGTTCCGATCATTACTACCAAGTATCATAAAATTGGATGAAAAATATTTGCTGGTATTTCGGAAACTCGTTATTTTTTTGAAGCTTGGCCACCCCTCTCAATGAAAGTGCTTTTCCACAGTCTGTGCCTAGGGCTACTTCTAGAGGAAACAAACCATAGAGACAAAACTGAGAACTCCTTTATTTTGTCAACTTTCAAAAAGCTACTACAAACCATGTTGGATTTAGAGTACCAAATTCATCTATCTATATAGGAGAGAACAGAGTGAAACCTAAAAATAATAACTGCTACTGTAAACGAACGTTTCAAACTAGAAGAAGAAAATTTGGTGAGCCAAGTGGGATTTGTGTACCGATCATTACCACCAAGTATCATCAAGATTGGGTGAAAAAATATTTGCTGGTATTTCGGAAACTCGTTATTTCTTAAAAGCTTGGCAACCCCTCTCAATGAAAGTGCTTTTCCACAGTCTGTGCCTAGGGCGACTTGAAGAGGAAACAAACCATAGAGACAAAACTGAGAGCTCCTTTACTTTGTCCAGTTTCAAAGAGCTATTACACACCATGTAGGATTTAGAGTTCCAAATTCATCTATCTATGTAGGAGAGAACAGAGAGAAAGCTAAATATAAAAACTGCTACTGTAGACGAACGCTTCAACCCAGAAGAACAAAATATGGTAAGCCAAGTGGGATTTGTGTACTGATCATTACCACCAAGTATCATCAAGATTGGGTGAAAATATATTTGCTTGTATTTCGGAAAATCGTTATTTCTTAAAAGCTTGGCAACCCCTCTCTATGAAAGTGTTCTTCCACAGTCAGTGCCTAGGGCGACTTGAAGAGGAAACGAACCATAGAGACAAAAATGAGAAGTCCTTTACTTTGTCAAGTTTCAAAGAGCTATTACACACCGTGTTGGATTTAGAGTTCCAAATTCATCTATCTATATAGGAGAGAACAGAGTGAAACCTAAAAATAAAAACTGCTACTGTAAACGAACGCTTCAACCTAGAAGAAGAAAATTTGGTGAGCCAAGTGGGATTTTTGTACTTGTCATTACCACCACGTATCATCAACATAGGGTGAAAAAATATTTCCTGGTATTTCGGAAACTCGTAATTTCTTGGAAGCTTGGCAACCCCTTTCAATGAAAGTGCTTTTCCACAGTGTCTGCTTAGGGCTACATAAAGCGGAAACAAATCATAGAGACAAAACTGAAAACTCCTTTATTTTGTCAAGTTTCAAAGAGCTACAAAAAACCATGTTGGATTTAGAGTTCCAAATTCATCTATCTATATAGGAGAGAACAGAGTGAAACCCAAAAATAAAAACTGCTACTGTAAACAAACGCTTCAACCTAGAAGAAGAAAATTTGGTGAGCCAACTGGGATTTGTGTACTGATCATTACCACCAAGTATCATCAAGATTGGGTGAAAAAAATATTTGCTGGTATTATGGAAACTCGTTATTTCTTAAAACCTTGGCAACCCCTCTCAATGAAAGTGCTTTTTGACAGTCTGTGCCTAAGGCGACTTGAAGAGGAAACAAACCATAGAGACAAAACTGAGAACTCCTTTATTTTGTCAAGTTTCAAAGAGCTATTAAACACCATGTTGGATTTAGAGTTCCAAATTCATCTATCTATATGGGAGAGAAAAGAGTGAAACCTAAATATAAAAACTGCTACTGTAGACCAACGATTCAACCCAGAAGAACAAATTTTGGTGAGCCAAGTGGGATTTGTGTACTGATCATTACCAGCAAGTATCATTAACATTGGGTGAAAAAATATTTGCTGTTATTTCGGAAACTCGTTATTTCTTTGAAGCTTGGCAACCCCTCTCAATGAAAGTGCTTTTCCACAGTCTGTGCCTAGGGCTACTTGAAGAGGAAACAAACCATAGAGTCAAAACTGAGAACTCTTTTATTTTGTCAACTTTCAATGAGCTACTACAAACCATGTTGGATTTAGTGTTCCAAATTCATCTTTCAATATAGGAGAGAACAGAGTGAAACCTAAAAATAAAAACTGCTACTGTAAATGAACGCTGCAACCTAGAAGAACAAAATTTGGTGAGCCAAGTGGAATTTGTGTACTTGTCATTACGACCAAGTATCATCAACATTGGGTGAAAAAATATTTGCTGGTATTTCGGAAACTCGTTATTTCTTGGAAGCTTGGCAACCCCTTTCAATGAAAATGCTTTTCCACAGTCTCTGCTTAGAGCTACATGAAGCGGAAGCAAATCATAGAGACAAAACTGAGAACTCCTTTCTTTTGTCAAGTTTCAAAGAGCTACTACAAACCATGTTGGTTTTAGAGATCCAAATTCATCTATCTATATAGCAGAGAACAGAGTGAAACCTAAAAATAAAAACAGCTACTGTAAAAGAACGCTTCAACCTATAAGAAGAAATATTGGTGAGCCAAGTGGGATTTGTGTACTTGTCATTACCACCACGTATCATCAACATTGGGTGAAAAAATATTTGCTGGTATTTCGGAAACTCGTAATTTTTTGGAAGCATGGCAATCCCTTTCAATGAAAGTGCTTTTCCACAGTCTCTGCTTAGGGCTACATGAAGCGATAACAAATCATAGAGACAAAACTGAAAACTCCTTTATTTTGTGAAGTTTCAAAGAGCTACAACAAACCATGTTGGATTTAGAGTTCCAAATTCATCTATCTATATAGGAGAGAACAGAGGGAAACTAAAAACATAATCTGCTACTGTAAACGAAGGCTTTATCCTAGAAGAACAAAATTTGGTGAGTCAAGTGGGATTTGTGTTCCGATCATTACTACCAATTATCATCTAGATTGGATGAAAAATATTTGCTGGTATTTAGGAAACTCATTATTTCTTTGAAGCTTGGCCACCCCTCTCAATGATAGTGCTTTTCCACAGTCCGTGCCTAGGGCTACTTGTAGAGGAAACAAACCATAGAGACAAAACTGAGAACTCCTTTATTTTGTCAACTTTCAAAGAGCTACTACAAACCATGTTGGATTTAGAGTTCCAAATTCATCTATCTATATAGTAGAGAACAGAGTGAAACCTAAAAATAATAACTGCTTCTGTAAACGAACGCTTCAACCTAGAAGAAGAAAATTTGGTGAGCCAAGTGGAATTTGTGTACCGATCATTACCACCAAGTATCATCAAGATTGGGTGAAAAAATATTTGCTGGTATTTCGGAAACTCTTTCTTTCTTGGAAGCTTGGAAACCCCTCTCAATGAAAGTGCTTTTCCACAGTCTGTGCTTAGGGCTACTTGAAGAGGAAACAAACCATAGAGACAAAACTGAGAACTCCTTTATTTTGTCAACTTTCAAAGAGCTACTACAAACCATGTTGGATTTAGAGTTCCAAATTCATCTATCTATATAGAGGAGAACAGAGTGAAACCCAAAAATAAAAACTGCTACTGTAAAAGAACCCTTCAACTTAGAAGAACAAAATTTGGTGAGCCAAGTGGGATTTGTGTAATTGTCATTACCACCACGTATCATCAACATTGGGTGAACAAATATTTGCTGGTATTTCGGAAACTCGTAATTTCTTGGAAGCTTGGCAACCCCTTTCAATGAAAGTGCTTTTCCACAATCTCTGCTTAGGGCTACATGAAGCGGAAACAAATCATAGAGACAAAACTGAGAACTCCTTTCTTTTGTCAAGTTTCAAAGAGCTACTAAAAACCATGTTGGATTTAGAGTTCCAAATTCATCTATCTATATAGGAGAGAACAGAGTGAAACCTAAAAATAAAAACTGCTACTGTAACCGAACGCTTCAACCTAGAAGAAGAAAATTTGGTGAGCCAAGTGGGATTTGTGTACTTGTAATTACCACCAAGTATCATCAATATTGGGTGAAAAAATATTTGCTGGTATTTCGGAAACTCGTAATTTCTTGGAAGCTTGGCAATCCCTTTCAATGAAGGTGCTTTTCCACAGTCTCTGCTTAGGGCTACATGAAGCGGAAACAAATCATAGAGACAAAACTGAAAACTCCTTTATTTTGTCAAGTTTCAAAGAGCTACTACAAACCATGTTGGATTTAGAGTTCCAAATTCATCTATCTATATTGGAGAGAACAGAGGGAACATAAAATTATAAACTGCTACTGTAAACGAACGCTTCAACCTAGAAGAACAAAATTTGGTGAGTCAAGTGGGATTTGTGTTCCGATCATTACCACCAAGTATCATCAAGATTGGGTGAAAAAATATTTGCTGGTATTTCGTCAACTCGTTATTTGTTAGAAGCTTGGCAACCCCTCTCAATGAAAGTGGTTTTCCACAGTCTGTGCCTAGGACTAATTGAAGAGGAAACAAACCATAGAGAAAAAACTGAGAACTCCTTTCTTTTGTCAAGTTTCAAAGAGGTACTAAAACCCATGTTGGATTTAGAGTTCCAAATTCATCTATCTATATAGCAGAGAACAGAGAGAAACCTAAAAAAAAAAAAAAAAAAACTGCTACTGTAAACGAACGCTTCAACCTAGAAGAAGAAAATTTGGTGAGCCAAGTGGGATTTGTGTACTTGTCATTACCACCACGTATCATCAACATTGGGTGAAAAAATATTTGCTGGTATATCGGAAACTCGTAATTTCTTGGAAGCTTGGCAATCCCTTTCAATGAAAGTGCTTTTCCACAGTCTCTGCTTAGGGCTACATGAAGCGGAAACAAATCATAGAGACAAAACTGAAAACTCCTTTATTTTGTCAAGTTTCAAAGAGCTACTACAAACCATGTTGGATTTAGAGTTCCAAATTCATCTATCTATATAGGAGAGAACAGAGGGAACTTAAGAATATAAACTGCTACTGTAAAGGAACGCTTCAACCTAGAAGAACAAAATTTGGTAAGTCAAGTGGGATTTGTGTACCAATCATTACCACCAAGTATCATCAAGATTGGGTGAAAAAATATTTGCTGGTATTTCGGAAACTCGTTATTTCTTAGAAGCTTGGCTACCCCTCTCAATGAAAGTGCTTTTCCACAGTCTGTGCCGAGGACTACTTGAAGAGGAAACAAACCATCGAAAAAAAAAATGAGAACTCCTTTATTTTGTCAAGTTTCAAAGAGCTACTACAAACCATGTTGGATTTAGAGTTCCAAATTCATCTATCTATATAGGAGAGAACAGAGTGAAACCTAAATATAAAAACTGCTACTGTAAACAAACGCTTCAACCTAGAAGAACAAAATTTGGTGAGCCAAGAGGGATTTGTGTACTGATTATTACCACCAAGTATCATCAACATTGGGTGAAAAAATATTTGCTGGTATTTCGGAAACTCGTAATTTATTGGGAGCATGGCAACCCCTTTCAAAGAAAGTGCTTTTCCACAGTCTCTTCTTAGGGCTACATGAAGTGGAAACAAATCAGAGAGACAAAACGGAGAACTCCTTTATTTTGTCCAGTTTCAAAGAACTACTACAAACCATGTTCGATTTAGAGTTCCAAATTCATCTATCTATATAAGAGAGAACAGAGGGAACCTAAAAATATAAACTGCTATTGTAAACAAACGCGTCAACCTAGAAGAACAAAATTGGTGTGTCAAGTGGGATTTGTGTTCCGATCATTACCACCAAGAATCATCAAGATTGGGTGAAAAAATATTTGCTGGTATTTCGGAAACTCGTTATTTCTTAGAAGCTTGGCAACCCTGCTCAATGAAAGTGCTTTTCCACAGTCTGTGCCTAGGGCGACTTGAAGAGGAAACAAACCATAGAGACAAAACTGAGAACTCCTTTATTTTGTAAACTTTCAAGGAGCTACTACAAACCATGTTGGATTTAGAGTTCCAAATTCATCTATCGATATAGGAGAGAACAGAGTGAAACCCAAAAATAAAAACTGCTACTGTAAACGAACGCTTCAACCTAGAAGAAGAAAATTTGGTGAGCCAACTGGGATTTGTGTACTGATCATTACCACCAAGTATCATCAAGATTGGGTGAAAAAATATTTGCTGGTATTATGGAAACTCGTTATTTCTTAAAAACTTGGCAACCCCTCTCAATGAATGTGCTTTTCCACAGTCTGTGCCTAAGGCGACTTGAAGAGGAAACAAACCATAGAGACAAAACTGAGAACTCCTTTATTTTGTCAAGTTTCAAAGAGCTATTAAACACCATGTTGGATTTAGAGTTCCAAATTCATCTATCTATATGGGAGAGAAAAGAGTGAAACCTAAATATAAAAACTGCTACTGTAGACCAACGATTCAACCCAGAAGAACAAATTTTGGTGAGCCAAGTGGGATTTGTGTACTGATCATTACCAGCAAGTATCATTAACTTTGGATGAAAAAATATTTGCTGGTATTTCGGAAACACGTTATTTCTTAGAACCTTGGCAACCCCTCTCAATGAAAGTGCTTTTCCACAGTCTGTTCCTAGAACTAGTTGAAGAGGAAACAAGTCATAGAGACAAAACTGAGAACTCCTTTCTTTTGTCAAGTTTCAAAGAGCTACTACAAACCATGTTGGTTTTAGAGTTCCAAATTCATCTATCTATATAGCAGAGAACATAGTGAAACCTAAAAATAAAAACTGCTACTGTAAACGAACGCTTCAACCTAGAAGAAGAAAATTTGGTGAGCCAAGTGGGATCTGTGTGCTTGTCATTACCACCACGTATCATTAACATTGGGTGAAAAAATATTTGCTGGTATTTCGGAAACACGTAATTTCTTGGAAGCTTGGCAATCCTTTCAATGAAAGCGCTTTTCCACAGTCTCTGCTTAGGGCTACATGAAGCGAAAACAAATCATAGAGACAAAACTGAAAGCTCCTTTATTCTGTCAAGTTTCAAAGAGCTAAAACAAACCATGTTGGATTTAGAGTTCCAAATTCATCTATCTATATAGGAGAGAACAGAGGGAAATTAAAAACATAATCTGCTACTGTAAACGAACGCTTTTTCCTAGAAGAACAAAATATGGTGAGTGAAGTGGGATTTGTGTTCCGATCATTACTACCATGTATCACCTAGATTGGATGAAAAATATTTGCTGGTATTTCGGAAACTCGTTATTTCTTTGAAGCTTGGCCACCCCTCTCAATGAAAGTGCTTTTCCACAGTCTGTGCCTAGGGCTACTTGTAGAGGAAAGAAACCATCGAGACAAAACTGAGAACTCCTTTATTTTGTCAACTTTAAAAGAGCTACTACAAACCATGTTGGATTTAGAGTTCCAAATTCATCTATCTATATAGGAGAGAACAGAATGAAACCTAAAAATAATAACTGCTATTGTAAACGAACGCTTCAACCTAGAAGAAGAAAATTTTGTGAGCCAAGTGGGATTTGTGTACCGATCATTACCAACAAGTATCATCAACATTGGGTGAAAAAATATTTGCTGGTATTTCGGAAACTCGTTATTTCTTAGAAGCTTGGCAACCCCTCTCAATGAAAGTGCTTTTCCACTGTCTGTGCTTAGGGCTACTTGAAGAGTAAACAACCATAGAGACAAAACTGAAAACTTCTTTATTTTGTCAACTTTCAAAGAGCTACTACAAACCATGTTGGATTTAGAGTTCCAAATTCATCTATCTATATAGGAGAGAACAGAGTGAAACCTAAAAATAAAAACTGATACTGTAAACGAACGCTTCAACCTAGAAGAACAAAATTTGGAGAGCCAAGTGGGATTTGTGTACTTGTCACTACCACCACGTATCATCAACATTGGGTGAAAAAATATTTACTGGTATTTCGGAAACTCATAATTTCTTGGAAGCTTGGCAACCCCTTTCAATGAAAGTGCTTTTCCACAGTCTCTGCTTAGGGCTACATGAAGCGGAAACAAATCACAGAGACAAAACTGAGAAATCCTTTATTTTTTCAAGTTTCAAAGAGCTACTACAAACCATGTTGGATTTAGAGTTCCAAATTCATCTATCTATATAGGAGAGAACAGAGTGAAACCTAAAAATAAAAACTGATACTGTAAACGAACGCTTCAACCTAGAAGAACAAAATTTGGTGAGTCAAGTGGGAATTGTGTACCGATCATTACTACCAAGTATCATCAAGATTGGGTGAAAAATATTTGCTGGTATTTCGGAAAATCGATAATTCTTAGAAGCTTGGCAACCCCTCTCAATGAAAGTGCTTTTCTACACTCTGTGCATAGGGCTACTTGAAGAGGAAACAAAAAATAGGGACAAAACTGAGAACTCCTTTATTTTGTCAAATTTCAAAGAGCTATTACACACCATGTTGGATTTAGAGTTCCAAATTCATCTATCTATGTAGGAGAGAACAGAGTGAAACCTAAATATAAAAATTGCTACTGTAGACTAACGCTTCAACCCAGAAAAACAAAATTTGGTGAGCCAAGTGGGATTTGTGTACTGATCATTTCAACCAAGTATCATCAACATTGGGTGAAAAAATATTTGTTGTTATTTCGGAAACTCGTTATTTCTTAGAAGCTTGGCAACCCCTCTCAATGAAAGTGCTTTTCCACAGTCTGTGCCTAGGGCTACTTGAAGAGGAAACAAACCATAGACAAAAAACTGAGAACTCCTTTACTTTGTCAAATTTCAAAGAGCTATTACACACCATGTTGGATTTAGAGTCCCAAGTTCATGTATCTATGTAGGAGAGAACAGAGTGAAACCTAAATATAAAAACTGCTACTGAAAACGAACGCTTCAACCTAGAAGAACAAAATTTGTTGAGCCAAGTGGGATTTGTGTACTTTTCACTACCACCACGTATCATCAACATTGGGTGAAAAAATATTTGCTGGTATTTCGGAAACTCGTAATTTCTTGGAAGCTTGGCAACCCCTTTCAATGAAAGTGCTTTTCCACAGTCTCTGCTTAGGGCTACATGAAGCGGAAAAAAATCATAGAGACAAAACGGAGAACTCCTTTATTTTGTCAAGTTTCAAAGAGCTACTACAAACCATGTTGGATTTAGAGTTCCAAATGCATCTACCTGATTAGGAGAGAACAGAGTGAAACCTAAATATAAAAACTGCTACTGTAGACGATCGCGTCAACGTTGAAGAACAAACTTTGGTAAGCCAAGTGGGATATGTGTACTGATCATTACCACCAAGTATCATCAAGATTGGGTGAAAAAATATTTGCTTGTATTTCGGAAAATCATTATTTCTTAAAAGCTTGGCAACCCCTCTCTATGAAAGTGCTTTTCCACAGTCTGTGCTAGGGCTACTTGAAGAGGAAACAAACCATAGAGAAAAAACTGAGAACTCCTTTACTTTGTCAAGTTTCACAGAGCCTTTACACACCATGTTGGATTTAGAGTTCCAAATTCATCTAACTATTTCGGAGAGAACAGAGTGAAACCTAAATATAAAAACTGCTACTGTAGACGAACGCTTCAACCCAGCAGAACAAACTTTGGTGAGCCAAGTGGGATTTGTGTACTGATCATTACCACCAAGTATCATCAACATTGGGTGAAAAAATACTTGTTGGTATTTCGGAAACTCGTTATTTTTTAGAAGCTTGGCAACCCCTCTCAATGAAAGTGCTTTTCCACAGTCTGTGCCTAGGGCGACTTGAAGAGGAAACAAACCATAGAGACAAAACTGAGAACCCCTTTACTTTGTCAAGTTTCAAAGAGCTATTACACACCATGTTGGATTTAGAGTTCCAAATTCATCTATCTATGTAGGAGAGAACAGAGTGAAACCTAAATATAAAAACTGCTAATGTAAACGAACGCTTCAACCTAGAAGAACAAAATTTGGTGAGCCAAGTGGGATTTGTGGACTTGTCACTACCACCACGTATCATCAAAATTCGGTGAAAAAATATTTGATGGTATTTCGGAAACTTGTAATCTTGGAAGCTTGGCAACCCCTTTGAACGAAAGTGCTTTTCAACAGTCTCTGCTTAGGGCTACATGAAGCGGAAACAAATCATAGAGACAAAACTGAAAACTCCGTTATTTTGTCAAGGTTCAAAGAGCTACTACAAACCATGTTGGATTTAGAGTTCCAAATTCATCTATCTATATAGGAGTGAACAGAGTGAAACCTAAATATAAAAACTACTACTGTAGACAAACGCGTCAACTTAGATGAACAAACTTTGGTAAGCCAAGTGGGATTTGTGTACTGATCATTAGCACCAAGTATCATCAAGATTGGGTGAAAAAATATTTGCATGTATTTCGGAAAATCGTTATTTCTTAAAAGCTTGGCAACCCCTCTCTATGAAAGTGCTTTTCCACAGTTTGTGCCTAGGGCGACTTGAAGAGGAAACAAACCATAGAGACAAAACTGAGAACTCCTCTACTTTGTCAAGTTTCAAGAAGCTATTACACACCGTGTTGGATTTAGAGTTCCAAATTCATCTATCTATGTAGGAGAGATCAGAGTGAAACCTAAATATAAAAATTGCTACTGTAGACGAACGCTTCAACCCAGAAGAACAAAATTTTGTGAGCCAAGTGGGACTTGTGTACTGATCATTACCACCAAGTATCATCAACATTGGGTGAAAAAAATATTTGTTGTTATTTCGGAAACTCGTTATTTCTTAGAAGCTTGGCAACCCCTCTCAATGAAAGTGCTTTTCCACAGTCTGTGCCTAGGGCTACTTGAAGAGGAAACAAACCATAGTGGCAAAACAGAGAACTCCTTTATTTTGTCAAATTTCAAAGAGCTACTACAAACCATGTTGGATTTAGAGTTCCAAATTCATCTATTTATATAGGAGAGAACAGATTGAAACCTAAAAATAAAAACTGCTACTGTAAACCAACGCTTCAACCTAGAAGAAGAAAATTTGGTGAGCCAACTGGGATTAGTGTACTGATCATTACCACCAAGTATCATCAAGTTTGGGTGAAAAAATATTTGCTGGTATTTCGGAAACTCGTTATTTCTTAGAAGCTTGGCAACCCCTCTCAATGAAATTGCTTTTCCACAGTCTGTGCCTAGGGCGATTGAAGAGGAATCAAACCATAGAGACAAAACTGAATACTCCTTTATTTTGTCAAGTTTCAAAGAGCTACAACAAACCATGTTGGATTTAGAGTTCCAAATTCATCTATCTATATAGGAGAGAACAGTGGGAACTTAAAAATATATACTGCTATTGTAAACGAACGCTTCAACCTAGAAGAAGAAAATTTGGTGAGTCAATTGGGATTTTTATACCAATCATTACCACCAAGTATCATCAAGATTGGGTGAAAAAATATTTGCTGGTATTTCGGAAACTCGTTATTTCTTAGAAGCTTGGCAACCCCTCTCAATGAAAGTGCTTTTCCACAGTCTGTGCCTAGGGCGATTGAAGAGGAAACAAACCATAGAGACAAAACTGAAAACTCCTTTATTTTGTCAAGTTTCAAGGAGTTACAACAAACCATGTTGGATTTAGATTTCCAAATTCATCTATCTATATAGGAGAGAACAGAGGGAACTTAAAAATATATACTGCTATTGTAAATGAACGCTTCAACCTAGAAGAACAAAATTTGGTGAGTCAATTGGGATTTTTATACCAATCATTACCACCAAGTATCATCAAGATTGGGTGAAAAAATATTTGCTGGTATTTCGGAAACTCGTTTTTCTTAGAAGCTTGGCAACCCCTCTCAATGAAAGTGCTTTTCCACAGTCTGTGCCTAGGGCGATTGAAGAGGAAACAAACCATAAAGACAAAACTGAAAACTCCTTTATTTTGTCAAGTTTCAAGGAGTTACAACAAACTATGTTGGATTTAGAGTTCCAAATTCATCTATCAATATAGGAGAGAACAGAGGGAACTTAAAAATATATACTGCTATTGTAAATGAACGCTTCAACCTAGAAGAACAAAATTTGGTGTGTCAATTGGGATTTTTATACCAATCATTACCACCAAGTATCATCAAGATTGGTTGAAAAAATATTTGCTGGTATTTCGGAAACTCGTTATTTCTTAGAAGCTTGGCAACCCCTCTCAATGAAAGTGCTTTTCCACAGTCTGTGCCTAGGACTACTTGAAGAGGAAACAAACCATAGAGAAAAAACTGAGAACTCCTTTATTTTGTCAAGTTTCAAAGAGCTACTACAAACCATGTTGGATTTACAGTTCCAAATTCATCTATCTATATAGCAGAGAACAGAGTGAAACCTAAATATAAAAACTGCTACTGTAGACGAACGCGTCAACGAAGAAGAACAAACTTTGGTAAGCCAAGTGGGATTTGTGTACTGATCATTACCACCAAGTATCATCAAGATTGGGTGAAAAAATATTTGCTTGTATTTCAGAAAATCGTTATTTCTTAAAAGCTTGGCAACCCCTCTCTATGAAAGTGCTTTTCCACGGTCTGTGCCTGGGGCGACTTTAAGAGGAAACAAACCATAGAGACAAAACTGAGAACTCCGTTACTTTGTCAAGTTTCAAAGACCTATTACACACCATGTTGGATTTAGAATTCCAAATTCATCTATCAATATAGGAGAGAACAGAGTGAAACCTAAATATAAAAACTGCTACTGTCGACGAACGCATCAACCTAGAAGAACAAAATTTGGTGAGCCAAGTGGGATTTGTGTACTGATCATTACCACCAAGTATCATCAAGATTGGGTGAAAAATTATTTGCTGCTATTTTGGAAACTAGTTATTTCTTAGAAGCTTGGCAACCCCTCTCAGTGAAAGTGCTTTTCCTCAGTCTGTACCTAGGGCGACTTGAAGAGGAAACAAACCATAGAGACAAAACTGAGAACTCCTTTATTTTGTCAAGTTTCAAAGAGCTACTTCAAACCATGTTGGATTTAGAGTTCCTCATTCATCTATATATAAGCAGAACAGAGTGAAAACTAAATATAAAAACTGCTACTGTAAACGAAAGCTTCATCCTAGAAGAACAAAATTTGGTGAGTCAAGTGGGATTTGTGTTCCGATCATGACCACCAAGTGTCATCAAGATTGGGTGAAAAAATATTTGCTGATATTTCAGAAACTCCTTAATTCTTAGAAGCTTGGCAATCCTTCTCAATGAAAGTGCTTTTCCACAGTCTGTGCCTAAGGCTACTTGAAGAGTAAACAAACCATAGAGACAAAACTGAGAACTCCTTTATTTTGTCAAGTTTCAAAGAGCTACAACAAACCATGCTGGATTTAGAGTTCCAAATTCATCTATCTATGTAGGAGAGAACAGTGAGAAACCTAAATATAAAAACTGCTACTGTAGACGAATGCTTCAACCTAGAAGAACGCAATTTAGTGAGCCAATGGGATTTGTGTACTGCTCATTACCACCAGGTATCATCAAGATTGGGTGATAAAATATTTGCTGGTATTTCGGAAACCAGTTATTTCTTAGAAGATTGACAACCCCTCTCTTTGAAAGTGCTTTTCCACACTGTGTGCCTAGGGCTACATGAAGATGAAACAAACCATAGATACAAAATTGAGAACTGCTTTATTTTGTCAAGTTTCAAAGAGCTACTACAAACCATGTTGGATTTAGAGTTCCAAATTCATCTATCTATATACGAGAGGACAGAGTGAAACCTAAAAATAAAAACTGCTACGGTAAACGAACGCTTCAACATAGAAGAAGAAAATTTGTGGAGCCAAGTGGGATTTGTGGACTTGTCATTACCACCACGTATCATCAAGATTTGGTGAAAAAATATTTGTTGGTATTTTGGAAACTCGTTCTTTCTTAGAAGCTTGACAACCCCTCTCAATGAAAGTGCTTTTCCTCAGTCTGTGCCTAGGGCTACTCTAAGAGTAAACAAACCATAGAGACAAAACTGAGAACTCCTTTATTTTGTCAAGTTTCAAAGAGCTACTACAATCCATGTTGGATTTAGAGTTCCAAATTCATCTATCTATATAGGAGAGAACAGAGAGAAACCTAAATATAAAAACTGCTACTGTAGACGAACGATTCAACCTAGAAGAACACAATTTAGTGAGCCAAGTGGGATTTGTTTACTGATCATTACAACCAAGTATCATCAAGATTGGGTGAAAAAATATTTGCTGGTATTTCGGAAACTCGTTCTTTTTTAGAAGCTTGGCAACCCCTCTCAATGAAAGTGCTTTTCCACAGTCTGTGCCCAGGGCTACTTGAAGAGGAATCAATCCATGAGTAAAAACTGAGAACACCTTTATTTTGTCAAGTTTCAAAGAGCTACTACAAACCATGTTGGATTTAGAGTTCCAAATTCATCTATCTATATAGGAGAGAACAGAATGAAACCTAAGTATAAAAACTGCTACTGTAGACGAACGCTTCAACCTAGAAGAACAAAATTTAATCAGCCAAGTGGGATTTGTGTACTGATCATTACCACCAAGTATCATCAAGATTGGGTGAAAAAATATTTGCTGGTATTTCGGAAACTCGTTATTTCTTAGAAGCTTGGCAACCCCTCTAAATGAAAGTGCTTTTCCACAGTCTGTGCCTAGGGCTACTTGAAGAGGAAACAATCCATAGAGACAAAACTGAGAACTCCTTTATTTTGTCAACTTTCAATGAGCTACTACAAACCATGTTGGATTTAGAGTTCCAAATTCATCTATCAATATAGGAGAGAACAGAGTGAAACCTAAAAATAAAAACTGCTACTGTAAACGAACGCTGCAACCTAGAAGAACAAAATTTGGTGAGCCAAGTGGAATTTGTGTACTTGTCATTACGACCACGTATCATCAACATTGGGTGAAAAAATATTTGCTGGTATTTCGGAAACTCGTAATTTCTTGGAAGCTTGGCAACCCCTTTCAATGAAAATGCTTTTCCACAGTCTCTGCTTGGGGCTACATGAAGCGGAAACAAATCATAGAGACAAAACTGAGAACTCCTTTCCTTTGTCAAGTTTCAAAGAGCTACTACAAACCATGTTGGTTTTAGAGTTCCAAATTCATCTATCTATATAGCAGAGAACAGAGTGAAACCTAAAAATAAAAACTGCTACTGTAAACGAACGCTTCAACCAAGAACAAGAAAATTTGGTGAGCCAAGTGGGATTTGTGTACTTGTCATTACCACCAAGTATCATCAACATTGGGTGAAAAAATATTTGCTGGTATTTCGGAAACTCGTAATTTCTTGGAAGCTTGGCAATCCCTTTCAATGAAAGTGCTTTTCCACAGTCTCTGCTTAGGGCTACATGAAGCGGAAACAAATCATAGAGACAAAACTGAGAACTCCTTTCTTTTGTCAAGTTTCAAAGAGCTACTACAAACCATGTTGGATTTAGAGTTCCAAATTCATCTATCTATATAGGAGAGAAAAGAGGGAACTTAAAAATATAAACTGCTACTGTAAACGAACGCTTCAACCTAGAACAACAAAATTTGGTGAGTCAAGTGGGATTTGTGTACCAATCATTACCAACAAGTATCATCAAGATTGGGTGAAAAAACATTTGCTGGTATTTCGGAAAATCGTTATTTCTTAGAAGCTTGGCAACCCCTCTCAATGGAAGTGCTTTTCCAAAGTCTGTGCCTAGGACTACTTGAAGAGGAAACAAACCATAGAGAAAAAACTGAGAACTTCTTTATTTTGTCAAGTTTCAAAGATCTACTACAAACCATGTTGGATTTAGGGTTCCAAATTCATCTATCTATATAGGAGAGAACAGAGTGAAACCTAAATATATAAACTGCTACTGTAACAAACGCTTCAAACTAGAAGAACAAAATTTGGTGAGCCAAGAGGGATTTGTGTACTGATTATTACCACCAAGTATCATCAACATTGGGTGAAAAAATATTTGCTGGTATTTCGGAAACTCGTTATTTCTTAGAAGCTTGGCAACCCCTCTCAATTAAAGTGCTTTTCCACAGTCTGTTCCTAGGGCTACTTGAAGAGGAAACAAACCATAAAGACAAAACTGAGAACTCCTTTATTTTGTAAACTTTCAAAGAGCTACTACAAACCATGTTGGATTTAGAGTTCCAAATTCATCTATCTATATGGGAGAGAAAAGACTGAAACCTAAATATAAAAACTGCTACTGTAGACCAACGATTCAACCCAGAAGAACAAATTTTGGTGAGCCAAGTGGGATTTGTGTACTGATCATTACCAGCAACTAACATTAACATTGGGTGAAAAAATATTTGCTGGTATTTCGGAATCTCGTTATTTCTTAGGAGCTTGGCAACCCCTCTCAATGAAAGTGCTTTTCCACAGTCTGTGCCTAGGGCTACTTGAAGAGGAAACAAACCATAGAGACAAAACTGAGAACTCCTTTATTTTGTCAACTTTCAATGAGCTACTACAAACCATGTTGGATTTAGAGTTCCAAATTCATCTATCTATATGGGAGAGAACAGAGTGAAACCTAAAAATAATAACTGCTACTGTAAACGAACGCTGCAACCTAGAAGAACAAAATTTGGTGAGCCAAGTGGAATTTGTGTACTTGTCATTACGATCACGTATCATCAACATTGGGTGAAAAAATATTTGCTGGTATTTCAGAAACTCGTAATTTCTTGGAAGATTGGCAACCCCTTTCAATGAAAATGCTTTTCCACAGTCTCTGCTTAGGGCTACATGAAGCGGAAACAAATCATAGAGACAAAACTGAGAACTCCTTTCTTTTGTCAAGTTTCAAAGAGCTACTACAAACCATGTTGGTTGTAGAGTTCAAAATTCATCTATCTATATAGCAGAGAACAGAGTGAAACCTAAAAATAAAAACTGCTACTGTAAACGAACGCTTCAACCTAGAAGAAGAAAATTTGGTGAGCCAAGTGGGATTTGTGTACTTGTCATTACCACGACGTATCATCAACATTGGGTCAAAAAATATTTGCTGGTATTTCGGAAACTCGTAATTTCTTGGAAGCTTGGCAATCCCTTTCAATGAAAGTGCTTTTCCACAGTCTCTCTTAGGCCTACATGAAGCGAAAACAAATCATAGAGACAAAACTGAAAACTTCTTTCTTTTGTCAAGTTTCAAAGAGCTACAACAAACCATGTTGGATTTAGAGTTCCAAATTCCTATATCTATATAGGAGAGAACAGAGGGAAACTAAAAACATAATCTGCTACTGTAAACGAACGCTTTATCTTAGAAGAACAAAATTTGGTGAGTCAAGTGGGATTTGTGTTCCGATCATTACTACCAAGTATCATCAAAATTGGATGAAAAATATTTGCTGGTATTTCGGAAACTCGTTATTTCTTTGAAGCTTGGCCACCCCTCTCAATGAAAGTGCTTTTCCACAGTCTGTGCCTAGGGCTACTTCTATAGGAAACAAACCATAGAGACAAAACTGAGAACTCCTTTATTTTTTCAACTTTCAAAAAGCTACTACAAACCATGTTGGATTTAGAGTACCAAATTCATCTATCTATATAGGAGAGAACAGAGGGAAACCTAAAAATAATAACTGCTACTGTAAACGAACGTTTCAAACTAGAAGAAGAAAATTTGGTGAGCCAAGTGGGATTTGTGTACCGATCATTACCACCAAGTATCATCAAGATTGGGTGAAAAAATATTTGCTGGTATTTCCGAAACTCGTAATTTCTTGGAAGCTTGGCAACCCCTCTCAATGAAAGTTCTTTTCCACAGTCTCTGCTTAGGGCTACATGAAGCGGAAACAAATCATAGAGACATAACTGAGAACTCCTTTATTTTATCAATTTTCAAAGAGCTACTACAAACCATGTTGGATTTAGAGTTCCAAATTCATCATCTATATAGGGGAGAAAAGAGTGAAACCTAAAAATAAAAACTGCTAATGTTAACGAACGCTTCTACCTAGAAGAAAAAAATTTGGTGAGCCAAGTGGGATCTGTGTACTTGTCATTACCACCACGTATCATCAAGATTGGGTGAAAAAATATTTGCTGGTATTTCGGAAACTCGTTATTTTTTAGAAGCTTGGCCACCCCTCTCAATGAAAGTGCTTTTCCACAGTCTGTGCCTAGGGCTACTTGAAGAGGAAACAAACCATAGAGACAAAACTGAGAACTCCTTTATTTTGTCAACTTTCAAAGAGCTACCACAATCTATGTTGGATTCAGAGTTCCAAATTCATCTATCTATAAAGGAGACAACAGAGGGAACCTAAAAATATAAACTGTTACTGTAAATGAATGCTTCAACCTAGAAGAACAAAATTTGGTGAGTCAAGTGGGATTTGTGTTCCGATCATTACCACCAAGTATCATCAAGATTGGATAAAAAATTATTTGCTGGTATTTCGGAAACTCGTTATTTCTTAGAAGATTGGCCAACCCTCTCAATGAAGTCCTTTTCCACAGGCTGTGCCTAGGGCTACTTGAAGAGGAAACAAACCATAGAGACAAAACTGAGAACTCCTTTAATTTGTCAAGTTTCAAAGAGCTACTACAAACCATGTAAGATTAGAGTTCAAAATTCATCTATATATATAGGAGAGAACAGAGGGAACCTAAAAATATAATCTGCTACTGTAAACGAACGCTTCAACCTAGAAGAACAAAATTGGTGAGTCAAGTGGGATTTGTGAACCGATCATTACCACCAAGTATCATCAAGATTGGGTGAAAAAATATTTGCTGGTATTTCGGAAACTCGTTATTTCTTAGAAGCTTGGCAACCCCTCTCAATGAAAGTGATTTTCCACAGTCTGTGCCAAGGGCTACTTGAAGAGGAAACAAACCATAGAGACAAAACTGAGAACTCCTTTATTTTGTCAGCTTTCAAAGAGCTACTACAAACCATGTTGGATTTAGAGTTCCAAATTCATCTGTCTATATAGGAGAGAACAGAGTGAAACCTAAAAATAAAAACTGATACTGTAAACGAACGCTTCAACCTAGAAGAACAAAATTTGGTGAGTCAAGTGGGAATTGCGTACCGATCATTACTAGCAAGTATCATCAAGATTGGGTGAAAAATATTTGCTGGTATTTCGGAAAATCGATAATTCTTAGAAGCTTGGCAACCCCTCTCAATGAAAGTGCTTTTCTACACTCTGTGCATAGGGCTACTTGAAGAGGAAACAGACCATAGAGACAAAACTGAGAACTCCTTTATTTTGTTAAATTTCAAAGAGCTATTACACATCATGTTGGATTTAGAGTTCCAAATTCATCTATCTATGTAGGAGAGAACAGAGTGAAACCTCAATATAAAAATTGCTACTGTAGACTAACGCTTCAACCCAGAAAAACAAAATTTGGTGAGCCAAGTGGGATTTGTGTACTGATCATTTCAACCAAGTATCATCAACATTGGGTGAAAAAAATATTTGTTGTTATTTCGGAAACTCGTTATTTCTTAGAAGCTTGGCAACCCCTCTCAATGAAAGTGCTTTTCCACAGTCTGTGCCTAGGGCTACTTGAAGAGGAAACAAACCATAGACAAAAAACTGAGAACTCCTTTACTTTGTCAAATTTCAAAGAGCTATTACACACCATTTTGGATTTAGAGTCCCAAGTTCATCTATTTATGTAGGAGAGAACAGAGTGAAACCTAAATATAAAAACTGCTACTGAAAACGAACGCTTCAACCTAGAAGAACAAAATTTGTTGAGCCAAGTGGGATTTGTGTACTTGTCACTACCACCACGTATCATCAACATTGGGTGAAAAAATATTTGCTGGTATTTCGGAAACTCGTAATTTCTTGGAAGCTTGGCAAACCCTTTCAATGAAAGTGCTTTTCCACAGTCTCTGCTTAGGCCTACATGAAGTGGAAACAAATCATAGAGACAAAACTGAGAACTCCTTTATTTTGTCAAGTTTCAAAGAGCTACTACAAACCATTTTGGATTTAGAGTTCCAAATGCATCTATCTGTATAGGAGAGAACAGAGTGAAACCTATATATAAAAACTGCTACTGTAGACGATCGCGTCAACGTTGAAGAACAAACTTTGGTAAGCCAAGTGGGATATGTGCACTGATCATTACCACCAAGTATCATCAAGATTGGGTGAAAATATATTTGCTTGTATTTCGGAAAATCGTTATTTCTTAAAAGCTTGGCAACCCCTCTCTATGAAAGTGTTCTTCCACAGTCAGTGCCTAGGGCGACTTGAAGAGGAAACGAACCATAGAGACAAAAATGAGAAGTCCTTTACTTTGTCAAGTTTCAAAGAGCTATTACACACCGTGTTGGATTTAGAGTTCCAAATTCATCTATCTATATAGGAGAGAACAGAGTGAAACCTAAAAATAAAAACTGCTACTGTAAACGAACGCTTCAACCTAGAAGAAGAAAATTTGGTGAGCCAAGTGGGATTTTTGTACTTGTCATTACCACCACGTATCATCAACATAGGGTGAAAAAATATTTCCTGGTATTTCGGAAACTCGTAATTTCTTGGAAGCTTGGCAACCCCTTTCAATGAAAGTGCTTTTCCACAGTGTCTGCTTAGGGCTACATAAAGCGGAAACAAATCATAGAGACAAAACTGAAAACTCCTTTATTTTGTCAAGTTTCAAAAAGCTACAAAAAACCATGTTGGATTTAGAGTTCCAAATTCATCTATCTATATAGGAGAGAACAGAGTGAAACCCAAAAATAAAAACTGCTACTGTAAACGAACGCTTCAACCTAGAAGAAGAAAATTTGGTGAGCCAACTGGGATTTGTGTACTGATCATTACCACCAAGTATCATCAAGATTGGGTGAAAAAAATATTTGCTGGTATTATGGAAACTCGTTATTTCTTAAAACCTTGGCAACCCCTCTCAATGAAAGTGCTTTTCCACAGTCTGTGCCTAAGGCGACTTGAAGAGGAAACAAACCATAGAGACAAAACTGAGAACTCCTTTATTTTGTCAAGTTTCAAAGAGCTATTAAACACCATGTTGGATTTAGAGTTCCAAATTCATCTATCTATATGGGAGAGAAAAGACTGAAACCTAAATATAAAAACTGCTACTGTAGACCAACGATTCAACCCAGAAGAACAAATTTTGGTGAGCCAAGTGGGATTTGTGTACTGATCATTACCAGCAAGTATCATTAACATTGGGTGAAAAAATATTTGCTGGTATTTCGGAAACTCGTTATTTCTTTGAAGCTTGGCAACCCCTCTCAATGAAAGTGCTTTTCCACAGTCTGTGCCTAGGGCTACTTGAAGAGGAAACAAACCATAGAGTCAAAACTGAGAACTCCTTTATTTTGTCAACTTTCAATGAGCTACTACAAACCATGTTGGATTTAGTGTTCCAAATTCATCTTTCAATATAGGAGAGAACAGAGTGAAACCTAAAAATAAAAACTGCTACTGTAAATGAACGCTGCAACCTAGAAGAACAAAATTTGGTGAGCCAAGTGGAATTTGTGTACTTGTCATTACGACCACGTATCATCAACATTGGGTGAAAAAATATTTGCTGGTATTTCGGAAACTCGTTATTTCTTGGAAGCTTGGCAACCCCTTTCAATGAAAATGCTTTTCCACAGTCTCTGCTTAGAGCTACATGAAGCGGAAGCAAATCATAGAGACAAAACTGAGAACTCCTTTCTTTTGTCAAGTTTCAAAGAGCTACTACAAACCATGTTGGTTTTAGAGTTCCAAATTCATCTATCTATATAGCAGAGAACAGAGTGAAACCTAAAAATAAAAACAGCTACTGTAAAAGAACGCTTCAAAATATAAGAAGAAATATTGGTGAGCCAAGTGGGATTTGTGTACTTGTCATTACCACCACGTATCATCAATATTGGGTGAAAAAATATTTGCTGGTATTTCGGAAACTCGTAATATTTTGGAAGCATTGCAATCCCTTTCAATGAAAGTGCTTTTCCACAGTCTCTGCTTAGGGCTACATGAAGCGATAACAAATCATAGAGACAAAACTGAAAACTCCTTTATTTTGTCAAGTTTCAAAGAGCTACAACAAACCATGTTGGATTTAGAGTTCCAAATTCATCTATCTATATAGGAGAGAACAGAGGGAAACTAAAAACATAATCTGCTACTGTAAACGAACGCTTTATCCTAGAAGAACAAAATTTGGTGAGTCAAGTGGGATTTGTGTTCCGATCATTACTACCAATTATCATCTAGATTGGATGAAAAATATTTGCTGGTATTTCGGAAACTCATTATTTCTTTGAAGCTTGGCCACCCCTCTCAATGATAGTGCTTTTCCACAGTCCGTGCCTAGGGCTACTTGTAGAGGAAACAAACCATAGAGACAAAACTGAGAACTCCTTTATTTTGTCAACTTTCAAAGAGCTACTACAAACCATGTTGGATTTAGAGTTCCAAATTCATCTATCTATATAGTAGAGAACAGAGTGAAACCTAAAAATAATAACTGCTTCTGTAAACGAACGCTTCAACCTAGAAGAAGAAAATTTGGTGAGCCAAGTGGAATTTGTGTACCGATCATTACCACCAAGTATCATCAAGATTGGGTGAAAAAATATTTGCTGGTATTTCGGAAACTCTTTCTTTCTTGGAAGCTTGGAAACCCCTCTCAATGAAAGTGCTTTTCCACAGTCTGTGCTTAGGGCTACTTGAAGAGGAAACAAACCATAGAGACAAAACTGAGAACTCCTTTATTTTGTCAACTTTCAAAGAGCTACTACAAACCATGTTGGATTTAGAGTTCCAAATTCATCTATCTATATAGGAGAGAACAGAGTGAAACCTAAAAATAAAAACTGCTACTGTAACCGAACGCTTCAACCTAGAAGAAGAAAATTTGGTGAGCCAAGTGGGATTTGTGTACTTGTCATTACCACCACGTATCATCAACATTGGGTGAAAAAATATTTGCTGCTATTTCGGATACTCGTAATTTCTTGGAAGCTTGGCAATCCCTTTCAATGAAGGTGCTTTTCCACAGTATCTGCTTAGGGCTACATGAAGCGGAAACAAATCATAGAGACAAAACTGAAAACTCCTTTATTTTGTCAAGTTTCAAAGAGCTACTACAAACCATGTTGGATTTAGAGTTCCAAATTCATCTATCTATATAGGAGAGAACAGAGGGAACATAAAAATATAAACTGCTACTGTAAACGAACGCTTCAACCTAGAGGAACAAAATTTGGTGAGTCAAGTGGGATTTGTGTTCCGATCATTACCACCAAGTATCATCAAGATTGGGTGAAAAAATATTTGCTGGTATTTCGTCAACTCGTTATTTGTTAGAAGCTTGGCAACCCCTCTCAATGAAAGTGGTTTTCCACAGTCTGTGCCTAGGACTAATTGAAGAGGAAACAAACCATAGAGAAAAAACTGAGAACTCCTTTCTTTTGTCAAGTTTCAAAGAGGTACTAAAACCCATGTTGGATTTAGAGTTCCAAATTCTTCTATCTATATAGCAGAGAACAGAGTGAAACCTAAAAAAAAAAAAAAACTGCTACTGTAAACGAACGCTTCAACCTAGAAGAAGAAAATTTGGTGAGCCAAGTGGGATTTGTGTACTTGTCATTACCACCACGTATCATCAACATTGGGTGAAAAAATATTTGCTGGTATATCGGAAACTCGTAATTTCTTGGAAGCTTGGCAATCCCTTTCAATGAAAGTGCTTTTCCACAGTCTCTGCTTAGGGCTACATGAAGCGGAAACAAATCATAGAGACAAAACTGAAAACTCCTTTATTTTGTCAAGTTTCAAAGAGCTACTACAAACCATGTTGGATTTAGAGTTCCAAATTCATCTATCTATATAGGAGAGAACAGAGGGAACTTAAGAATATAAACTGCTACTGTAAAGGAACGCTTCAACCTAGAAGAACAAAATTTGGTGAGTCAAGTGGGATTTGTGTACCAATCATTACCACCAAGTATCATCAAGATTGGGTGAAAAAATATTTGCTGGTATTTCGAAAACTTTTTATTTCTTAGAAGCTTGGCTACCCCTCTCAATGAAAGTGCTTTTCCACAGTCTGTGCCGAGGACTACTTGAAGAGGAAACAAACCATCGAAAAAAAAAATGAGAACTCCTTTATTTTGTCAAGTTTCAAAGAGCTACTACAAACCATGTTGGATTTAGAGTTCCAAATTCATCTATCTATATAGGAGAGAACAGAGTGAAACCTAAATATAAAAACTGCTACTGTAAACAAACGCTTCAACCTAGAAGAACAAAATTTGGTGAGCCAAGAGGGATTTGTGTACTGATTATTACCACCAAGTATCATCAACATTGGGTGAAAAAATATTTGCTGCTATTTCGGAAACTCGTAATTTATTGGGAGCATGTCAACCCCTTTCAAAGAAAGTGCTTTTCCACAGTCTCTTCTTAGGGCTACATGAAGTGGAAACAAATCAGAGAGACAAAACTGAGAACTCCTTTATTTTGTCCAGTTTCAAAGAGCTACTACAAACCATGTTCGATTTAGAGTTCCAAATTCATCTATCTATATAAGAGAGAACAGAGGGAACCTAAAAATATAAACTGCTACTGTAAACGAATGCGTCAAACTAGAAGAACAAAATTTGGTGAGTCAAGAGGGATTTGTGTTCCGATCATTACCACCAAGAATCATCAAGGTTGGCTGAAAAAACATTTGCTGGTATTTCGGAAACTCATTATTTCTAAGAAGCTTGGCAACCCCTCTCAATTAAAGTGCTTTTCCACAGTCTGTGCCTAGGGCTACTTGAAGAGGAAACAAACCATAGAGACAAAACTGAAAGCTCCTTTATTCTGTCAAGTTTCAAAGAGCTAAAACAAACCATGTTGGATTTAGAGTTCCAAATTCATCTATCTATATAGGAGAGAACAGAGTGAAACCCAAAAATAAAAATTGCTACTGTAAACGAACGCTTCAACCAAGAAGAAGAAAATTTGGTGAGCCAACTGGGATTTGTGTACTGATCATTACCACCAAGTATCATCAAGATTGGGTGAAAAAATATTTGCTGGTATTATGGAAACTCGTTATTTCTTAAAACCTTGGCAACCCCTCTCAATGAAAGTGCTTTTCCACAGTCTGTGCCTAAGGCGACTTGAAGAGGAAACAAACCATAGAGACAAAACTGAGAACTCCTTTATTTTGTCAAGTTTCAAAGAGCTATTAAACACCATGTTGGATTTAGAGTTCCAAATTCATCTATCTATATGGGAGAGAAAAGAGTGAAACCTAAATATAAAAACTGCTACTGTAGACCAACGATTCAACCCAGAAGAACAAATTTTGATGAGCCAAGTGGGATTTGTGTACTGATCATTACCAGCAAGTATCATTAACTTTGGGTGAAAAAATATTTGCTGGTATTTCGGAAACACGTTATTTCTTAGAACCTTGGCAACCCCTCTCAATGAAAGTGCTTTTCCACAGTCTGTTCCTAGGGCTACTTGAAGAGGAAACAAATCATAGAGACAAAACTGAGAAGTCCTTTCTTTTGTCAAGTTTCGAAGAGCTACTACAAACCATGTTGGTTTAGAGTTCCAAATTCATCTATCTATATAGCAGAGAACATAGTGAAACCTAAAATTAAAAACTGCTACTGTAAACGAAAGCTTCAACCTAGAAGAAGAAAATTTGGTGAGCCAAGTGGGATCTGTGTGCTTGTCATTACCACCACCTATCATCAACATTGGGTGAAAAAATAGTTGCTGGTATTTCGGAAACACGTAATTTCTTGGAAGCTTGGCAATCATTTCAATGAAAGTGCTTTTCCACAGTCTCTGCTTAGGGCTACATGAAGCGAAAACAAATCATAGAGACAAAATTGAAAACTCCTTTATTTTGTCAAGTTTCAAATAGCTAAAACAAACCATGTTGGATTTAGAGTTCCAAATTCATCTATCTATATAGGAGAGAACAGAGGGAAATTAAAAACATAATCTGCTACTGTAAACGAACGCTTTATCCTAGAAGAACAAAATGTGGTGAGTCAAGTGGGATTTGTGTTCCGATCATTACTACCAAGTATCACCTAGATTGGATGAAAAATATTTGCTGGTATTTCGGAAACTCATTATTTCTTTGAAGCTTGGCCACCCCTCTCAATGAAAGTGCTTTTCCACAGTCTGTGCCTAGGGCTACTTGTAGAGGAAACAAACCATAGAGACAAAACTGAGAACTCCATTATTTTGTCAACTTTCAAAGAGCTACTACAAACCATGTTGGATTTAGAGTTCCAAATTCATCTATCTATATAGGAGAGAGCAGAATGAAACCTAAAAATAATAACTGCTATTGTAAACGAACGCTTCAACCTAGAAGAAGAAAATTTGGTGAGCCAAGTGGGATTTGTGTACCGATCATTACCAACAAGTATCATCAACATTGGGTAAAAAAATATTTGCTGGTATTTCGGAAACTCGTTATTTCTTAGAAGCTTGGCAACCCCTCTCAATGAAAGTGCTTTCCACAGTCTCTGCTTAGGGCTACATGAAGCGGAAACAAATCATCGAAACAACACTGAGAACTCCTTTATTTTGTCAAGTTTCCAAGAGCTACTACAAACCATTTTGGATTCAGAGTTCCAAATACGTCTATCTATACAGGAGAGAACAGAGGGAACCTAAAAATATAAACTGATACTGTAAACGAACGCTTCAACCTAGAAGAACAAAATTTGGTGAGTCAAGTGGGATTTGTGTACCAATCATTACCACCAAGTATCATCAAGATTGGGTGAAAAAATATTTACTGGCATTTCGGAAACTCGTTATTTCTTACAAGCTGGGAAACCCCTCTCAATGAAAGTGCTTTTCCACAGTCTGTGCTTAGGACTACTTGAAGAGGAAACAAACCATCGAAAAAAAAAATGAGAACTCCTTTATTTTGTCAAGTTTCAAAGAGCTACTACAAACCATGTTGGATTTAGAGTTCCAAATTCATCTATCTATATAGGAGAGAACAGAGTGAAACCTAAATATAAAAACTGCTACTGTAGACGAACACGTCAACTTAGATGAACAAATTTGGTAAGCCAAGTGGGATTTGTGTACTGATCATTAGCACCAAGTATCATCAAGATTGGGTGAAAAAATATTTGCATGTATTTCGGAAAATCGTTATTTCTTAAAAGCTTGGCAACCCCTCTCTATGAAAGTGCTTTTCCACAGTTTGTGCCTAGGGCGACATGAAGAGAAAACAAACCATAGAGACAAAACTGAGAACTCCTTTACTTTGTCAAGTTTCAAGAAGCTATTACACACCGTGTTGGATTTAGAGTTCCAAATTCATCTATCTATGTAGGAGAGATCAGAGTGAAACCTAAATATAAAAATTGCTACTGTAGACGAACGCTTCAACATAGAAGAAGAAAATTTGTGGAGCCAAGTGGGATTTGTGGACTTGTCATTACCACCACGTATAATCAAGATTGGGTGAAAAAATATTTGCTGGAATTTCGGAAACTCGTTCTGTCTTGGAAGCTTGGAAACCCCTGTCAATGAAAGTGCTTTTCCACAGTCTGTGCCTAGGGCTACTTGAAGACGAAACATACCATAGAGACAAAACATAGAACTCCTTTATTTTGTCAAGTTTCAAAGAGCTACTACAAACCATGTTGGATTTAGAGTTCCAAATTCATCTATCTATATAGGAGAGAACAGAGTGTAACCTAAAAATAAAAAATGCTACTGTAAACGAACCCTTCAACCTAGAAGAAGAAAATTTGGTGAGCCAAGTGGGATTTGTGTACTTGTCATTACCACCACGTATCATCAACATTGGGTGAAAAAATATTTGCCGGTATTTCGGAAACTCGTAATTTCTTGGAAGCTTGGCAACCCCTTTCAATTAAAGTGCTTTTCCACAGTCTCTGCTTAGGGCTACATGAAGCGGAAACAAATCATAGAGACAAAACTGAAAACTCTTTATTTTGTCAAGTTTCAAAGAGCTAATACAAACCATGTTGGATTTAGAGTTCCAAATTCATCTATCTATATAGGAGAGAACAGAGGGAACTTAAAAATATAAAGTGCTACTGTAAAAGAACGCTTCAACCTAGAAGAACAAAATGTGGTGAGTCAAGTGAGATTTGTGTACCAATCATTACCAACAAGTATCATCAAGATTGGGAGAAAAAATATTTGCTGGTAATTTGGAAACTCGTTATTTCTTAGAAGCTTGGCAACTCCTCTCAATGAAAGTGCTTTTCCTCAGTCTGTGCCTAGGGCGACTTGAAGAGGAAACAACCATAGAGAAAAAACTGAGAACTCCTTTACTTTCTCAAGTTTCAAAGAGCTATTACACACCATGTTGGATTTAGAGTTCCAAATTCATCTATCTATATAGAAGAGAACAGAGTGAAACCTAAAAATAAAAACTGCTACTGTAAAAGAACCCTTCAACCTAGAAGAACAAAATTTGTGGAGCCAAGTGGGATTTGTGTACTTGTCATTACCACCAAGTATCATCGACATTGGGTGAAATAAAATTTGCTGGTAATTCGGAAACTCGTTATTTCTTAGAAGCTTGACAACCCCTCTCAATGAAAGTGCTTTTTCACACTCTGTGCCTAGAGCTACTCTAAGAGTAAACAAACCATAGAGACAAAACTGAAAACTCATTTATTTTGTCACGTTTCAAAGAGCTACTACAATCCATGTTGGATTTAGAGTTCCAAATTCATCTATCTATATAGGAGAGAACAGAGAGAAACCTAAATATAAAAACTGCTACTGTAGACGAACGCTTCAACCTAGAAGAACACAATTTAGTGAGCCAAGTGGGATTTGTGTACTGATCATTACCACCAAGTATCATCAAGATTGGGTGATAAAATATTTGCTGGTATTTCGGAAACTCGTTCTTTTTTAGAAGATTGGCAACCCCTCTCAATGTAAGTGCTTTTCCACAGTCTGTGCCCAGGGCAACTTGAAGAGGAATCAATCCATAGAGAAAAAACTGAGAACTCCTTTATTTTGTGACGTTTCAAAGTGCTACTACAAAATATGGTGGATTTAGAGTTCCAAATTCATGTATCAATATAGGAGAGAACAGAGTGAAACTTAAATATAAAAACTGCTACTGTAGACGAACGCTTCAACGTAGAAGAACAAAATTTGGTGAGCCAAGTGGGATTTGTGTACTGATCATTACCACCAAGTATCATCAAGATTGGGTGAAAAAATATTTGCTGGTATTTCGGAAACTCGTTCTTTTTTGGAAGCTTGGCAACCCCTCTCAATGAACTTGCTTTTACACAGTCTGTGCCCAGGGCTACTTGAAGAGGAAACAAATCATAGAGACAAAACATAGAACTCCTTTATTTTGTCAAGTTTCAAAGAGCTACTACAAACCATGTTGGATTTAGAGTTCCAAATTCATCTATGTATATAGGAGAGGACAGAGTGAAACCTAAAAATAAAAACTGCTACGGTAAACGAACGCTTCAACATAGAAGAAGAAAATTTGTGGAGCCAAGTGGGATTTGTGGACTTGTCATTACCACCACGTATCATCAAGATTGGGTGAAAAAATATTTGCTGGAATTTCGGAAACTCGTAATTTCTTAGAAGCTTGACAACCCCTCTCAATGAAAGTGCTTTTCCACAGTCTGTACCTAGGGCTACTTGAAGACGAAACATACCATAGAGACAAAACTGAGAACTCCTTTATTTTGTCAAGTTTCAAAGAGCTACTACAAACTATGTTGGATTTAGAGTTCCAAATTTATCAATCTATATAGGAGAGAACAGAGTGAAACCTAAAAATAAAAACTGCTACTGTAAAGGAACCCTTCAACCTAGAAGAAGAAAATTTGGTGAGCCAAGTGGGATTTGTGTACTTGTCATTACCACCACGTATCATCAAAATTGGGTGAAAAAATATTTGCTGGTATTTCGGACACTCGTAATTTCTTGGAAGCTTGGCAACCCCTTTCAATTAAAGTGCTTTTCCACAGTCTCTGCTTAGGGCTACATGAAGCGGAAACAAATCATAGAGACAAAACTGAAAACTCTTTATTTTGTCAAGTTTCAAAGAGCTAATACAAACCATGTTGGATTTAGAGATCCAAATTCATCTATCTATATAGGAGAGAACAGAGGGAACTTAAAAATATAAAGTGCTACTGTAAAAGAACGCTTCAAACTAGAAGAACAAAATTTGGTGAGTCAAGTGAGATTTGTGTACCAATCATTACCACCAAGTATCATCAAGATTGGGAGAAAAAATATTTGCTGGTAATTTGGAAACTCGTTATTTCTTTGAAGCTTGGCAACCGCTCTCAATGAAAGTGCTTTTCCACAGTCTGTGCCTAGGGCTACTTGAAGAGGAAACAAACCATAGAGACAAAACTGAGAACTTCTTTATTTTGTCAGTTTTCAAAGAGCTACTACAAACCAGGTTGGATTTAGAGTTCCAAATACATCTATCTATATAAGAGACAACAGAGTGAAACCTAAAAATAAAAACTGCGACTGTAAACGAACGCTTCAACCTAGAAGAACAAATTTTGGTGAGCAAAGTGGGATTTGTGGAATTCTCATTACCACCTCATGTCATCAATTTGGGTGAAAAAATATTTTCTGCTATTTCGGAAACTCGTATTTTCTTGGAAGCTTGGCACCTCCATCAATGAAAGTGGTCTTCCAAAGTCTCTGCTTAGGGCTACTTGAAGCGGAAACAAATCATTGAGACAAAAATGAAAACTCCTTTATTTTGTCAAGTTTCAAATAGCCACTACAAACAATGTTGGCTTTAGAGTTCCAAATTCATCTTTCTATATACTAGAGAACAGAGTGAAACCTAAATATAAAAACTGCTACTGTAAACGAACGCTTCAACCTCGAAGAACAAAATTTGGTGAGTTAAGTGGGATTTGTGTACCGATCATTACCACCAAGTATCATCCAGATTGGGTGAAAAAATATTTGCTGGTATTTCGGACACTCGTTATTTTTTAGAAGCTTGGCCACCCTTCTCAATGAAAGTGCTTTTCCACAGTCTGTGCCTAGGGCTACTTGAAGAGGAATCAAACCATAGAGACAAAACTGAGAACTCCTTTATTTTGTCAAGATTCATAGAGCTCCTACAAACCATGTTGGATTTATAGTTCAAATTCATCCATCTATATAGGAGAGAACAGAGGGAACCTAAAAATATAAACTGCTACTGTAAACGAACGCTTCAACCTAGAAGAACAAAATTTGGTGAGCCAAGTGGGATTTGAGTACTTGTCATTACCACCACGTATCACCAACATTTGGTGAAAAAATATTTGCTGGTATTTCGGAAACTCGTTATTTCTTGGAAACTTAGCAACCCCTTTCAATGAAAGTACTTTTCCAAAGATTCTGCTGAGGGCTACATGAAGCGGAAAAAATATCATAGAGACAAAACTAAGAACTCCTTTATTTTTCAAGTTTCAAAGAGCTATTACACAGCATTTTGGATTTAGAGTTCCAAATTCATCTATCTATATAGGAGGAACAGAGGGAACCTAAATTATAAACTGCTACTGTAACCGAACGCTTCAACCTAGAAGAACAAAATTTGGTGAGCCAAGTGGCATTTGTGTACCGATCATTACCACCAAGTATCATCAAGATTGGGTGAAAAAATATTTGTTGGTCTTTCGGAAACTCGTTATTTCTTGGAAGCTTGGCCACCCTTCTCAATAAAAGTGCTTTTCCACAGTCTGTGCCTAGGGCTACTTGAAGAGGAAACAAACCATAGAGACAAAACTGAGAACTCCTTATTTTGTCAAGTTACGAAGATCTACTACAAACCATGTTGGATTTAGAGTTCCAAATTCATCTATCTATATAGGAGAGAAGAGAGTGAAACCTAATAATAAAAACTGCTACTGTAAACGAACTCTTCAACCTAGAAGAAGAAAATTTGGTGAGTCAAGTGGGATTTGTGAACCGATCATTCTTACCAAGTATCAACAAGATTGGGTGAAAAAATATTTGCTGGTATTTCGGTAACTCGTAATTTCTTGGAAATTTGGCAACCCCTTTCAATGAAAGTGCTTTTCCACAGTCTGCTTAGGGCTACATGAAGCGGAAACCAATCATAGAGACAAAACGGAGAACTCCTTTATTTTGTCAATTTTCAAAGAGCTACTACACACCATTTTGGATTTAGAGTTCCAAATTCATCTATCTATATCGGAGAAAACAGAGGGAACTTAAAATATAAACTGCTACTGTAAACGAACGCTTCAACATAGAAGAACAAAATTTGGTGAGTCAAATGGGATTTGTGTACCGATCATTACCACCAAGTATCTTCAAGATTTGGTGAAAAAATATTTGCTGGTATTTTGGAAACTCGTTATTTCTTAGAAGCTTTGCCACCCCTCTCAATGAAAGTGCTTTTCCACAGTCTGTGCCTAGGGCTACTTGAAGAGGAAACAAACAATAGAGACAAAACTGAGAACTCTTTTATTTTGTCAAGTTTCAAAGAGCTACTACAAACCACGTTGGATTTAGAGTTCCAAATTCATCTATCTATATAGGGGAGAATAGAGTGAAACCAAAAAATAAAAACTTCTACTGTAAACAAACGCTTCAACCTAGAAGAACAAAATTTGGTGAGCCAAGTGGGATTTGTGTACTTGTCATTTCCACCACGTATCATCAAGATTGGGTGAAAAAATATTATTGGTATTTCGGAATCTCGTTATTTCTTGGAAGCTGGGCAACCGCTTTCAATGAAAGTGCTTTTCCACAGTCTCTGCTTAGGGCTACATGAAGCAGAAACAAATCGTAGAGACAAAACTGAGAACTCCTTTATTTTGTCAAGTTTCAAAGAGCTATTACACAGCATTTTGGATTTAGAGTTCCAAATTCATCTATCTATATAGGAGAGAACAGAGGGAACCTAAAAATATAAACTGCTAATGTAAACGAAAGCTTCAACCTAGAAGAACAAAATTTGGTGAGTCAATTGGGATTTGTGTACCGATCATTACCACCAAGTATCATCATCATTGGGTGAAAAAATATTTGCTGGTATTTCGGAAAATCGTTATTTCTTGGAAGCTTGGCAAACCCTTTCAATGAAAGTGCTTTTCCACAGTCTCTACTTAGGGCTACATGAAGTGGAAACAAATCATAGAGACAAAACTGAGAACTCCTTTATTTTGTCAATTTTCAAAGAGCTACTAGACACCATGTTGGATTTAAACTTCCAATTTCATCTATCTATATAGGAGAGAACAGAGTGAAATCTAAAAATAAAAACTGCTACTGTAAACGAACGCTTCAACCTAGAAGAACAAAATTTTGTGAGCCAAGTGGGATCGGTGTACTTGTCATTACCACAATGTATCATTAACATTGGGTGAAAAAATATTTGCTGTTATTTCGTGATCTCGTAATTTCTTGGAAGCTTGGCAACCTCTTTCAATAAAAGTGCTTTTCCACAGTCTCTGATTAGGGCTACATGAAGCGGAAACAAATCATAGAGACAAAACTGAGAACTCCTTTATTTTTTCAAGTTTCAAAGAGCTACTACAAACCATGTTGGATTTAGAGTTCCAAAATCATCTATCTATAAAGGAGAGAACAGAGGGAACCTAAATATATAAACTGCTACTGTAAACGAACGCTTCAACCTAGAAGAACAAAATTTGGTGAGTTAAGTGGGATTTGTGTACCGATCATTACCACCAAGTATCATCCAGATTGGGTGAAAAAATATTTGCTGGTATTTCGGACACTCGTTATTTCTTAGAAGCTTGGCCATCCTTCTCAATGAAAGTGCTTTTAAATAGTCTGTGCCTAGGGCTACTTGAAGAGGAATCAAACCATAGAGACAAAACTGAGAACTCCTTTATTTTGTCAAGTTTCATAGAGCTACTAAAAACCATGTTGGATTTAGAGTTCCAAATTCATCTATCTATATAGGAGAGAACAGAGGGAACCTAAAAATATAAACTGCTACTGTAAACGAACACTTCAACCTAGAATAACAAAATTTAGTGAGCCAAGTGGGATTTCTGTACTTGTCATTACCACCACGTATCATCAACATTGGGTGAAAAAATATTTGCTGGTATTTCGGAATTCGTTATTTCTTGGAACTTGGCAACCCCTTTCAATGAACGTACTTTTCCAGAGATTCTGCTTAGGGCTACATGAAGCGGAAAAAAATCATAGAGACAAAACTAAGAACTCCTTTATTTTTCAAGTTTCAAAGACCTATTACACAGCATTTTGGATTTAGAGTTCCAAATTCATCTATCTATATAGGAGAGAAAACAGGGTACCTAAAAATATAAACTGCTACTGTAAACGAACGCTTCAACCTAGAAGAACAAAATTTGGTGAGTCAAGTGGGATTTGTGTACCGATCATTACCACCAAGTATCCTGAAGATTGGGTGAAAAAATATTTGCTGGTATTTCGGAAACTAGTAATTTCTTGGAAGCTTGGCAACCGCTTTCAATGTAAGTGATTTTCCACAGTCTGTGCCTAGGGCTACTGGAAGAGGAAACAAACCATAGAGACAAAACTGATAACTCCTTTATTTTGTCAAGTTACAAAGATCTACTACAAACCATGTTGGATTTAGAGTTCCAAATTCATCTATCTATATAGGAGAGAACAGAGTGAAACCTAAAAGTGAAAACTGCTACTGTAAACGAAAGCTTCAACCTAGAAGAAGAAAATTTGGTGAGTCAATTGGGGTTTGTGAACCGATCATTACCACCAAGTATCATCAAGATTGGGTGAAAAAATATTTGCTGGTATTTCGGAAACTCGTTATTTCTTAGAAGCTTGGCAACCCCTATCAATGAAAGTGCTTTTCCACATTTTGTGCCTAGGGCTACTTGAAGAGGAAACAAACAATAGAGACAAAACTGAGAACTCTTTTATTTTGTCAAGTTTCAAAGAGCTACTACAAACCACGTTGGATTTAGAGTTCCAAATTCATCTATCTATATAGGGGAGAATAGAGTGAAACCAAAAAATAAAAACTTCTACTGTAAACAAACGCTTCAACCTAGAAGAACAAAATTTGGTGAGCCAAGTGGGATTTGTGTACTTGTCATTTCCACCACGTATCATCAAGATTGGGTGAAAAAATATTATTGGTATTTCGGAATCTCGTTATTTCTTGGAAGCTGGGCAACCGCTTTCAATGAAAGTGCTTTTCCACAGTCTCTGCTTAGGGCTACATGAAGCAGAAACAAATCGTAGAGACAAAACTGAGAACTCCTTTATTTTGTCAAGTTTCAAAGAGCTATTACACAGCATTTTGGATTTAGAGTTCCAAATTCATCATCTATATAGGAGAGAACAGAGTGAAACCTAAAAATAAAAACTGCTACTGTAAACGAACGGTTCAACCTAGAAGAACAAAATTTGGTGAGCCAAGTGGGATCTGTGTACTTGTCATTACCACCACGTATCACCAACATTGGGTGAAAAAATATTTGGTGGTATTTTAGAAACTCGTAATTTCTTGGAAGCTTGGCAACCCCTTTCAATGTGAGTGTTTTCCCAGTTTCTCTGGTTACGGCTACATGAAGCGGAAACAAATCATAGAGACAAAACTGAGAAATACTTTATTTTTTCAAGTTTTAAAGTGCTACTACAAACCATGTTGGATTTAGAGTTCCAAAATCATCTATCTATATAGGAGAGAAGAGAGGGTACCTAAAAATATAAACTGCTACTGTAAACGAACGCTTCAACCTAGAAGAACAAAATTTGGTGAGTCAAGTGTGATTTGTGTACCGATAATAACCACCAAGTATCATCAAGATTGGGTGAAAACATATTTGCTGGTATTTCGGAAACTCGTTCTTTCTTGGAAGCTTGGCAACCCCTCACAATGAAAGTTTTTTTCCACAGTCTTTGCTTAGGGCTACATGAAGCAGAAACAAATCATAGAGACAAAACTGAGAACTCCTTTATTTTATCAATTTTCAAAGAGCTACTACAAACCATGTTGGATTTAGAGTTCCATATTCATCATCTATATAGGAGAGAGCAGAGCAACCTAAAAATATAAACTGCTACTGAAAAGAACGCTTCAACCTAGAAGAACAAAATTTGGTGAGTCAAGTGGGATTTGTGTACCGATAATAACCACCAAGTATCATCAAGATTGGGTGAAAACATATTTGCTGGTATTTCGGAAACTCGTAATTTCTTGGAAGATTTTCAACCCTTTTAAATTAAAGTGCGTTCTCACAGTCGCTGCTTAGGGCTACATGAAGCAGAAACAAATCATAGAGACAAAACTGAGAACTCCTTTATTTTATCAATTTTCAAAGAGATACTACAAACCATGTTGGATTTAGAGTTCCAAAATCATCTATCTATATAGGAGAGAACAGAGGGACCTAAAAATAAAAACTGCTACTGTAAACGAACGCTTCAACCTAAAAGAAGAATATTTGGTGAGTCAAGTGGGATTTGTGAACCGATCATTACCACCAAGTATCATCAAGTTGGGTGTAAAAATATTTGTTGGTATTTCGGAAACTCGTAAATTTTTGGAAGCTTGGCAACCCCTCTCAATGAAAGTTCTTTTCCACAGTCTCTGCTTAGGGCTACATGAAGCGAAAACAAATCATAGAGACAAAATTGAGAACTCCTTTGTTTTGTCAAGTTTCAAAGAGCTACTACAAACCATGTTGGATTTAGAGTTCCAAAATCATCTATCTATATATGAGAGAATAGAGTGAACCTAAAAATATAAACTGCTACTGTAAACGAACGCTTCAACCTAGAAAAACAAAATTTGGTGAGTCAATTGGGATTTGTGTACCGATCATTACTACCAAGTATCATCAATATTGGGTGAAAAAATATTTGCTGGTATTTCGGAATCTCGTTATTTCTTAGAAGCTTGGCCACCCCTCTCAATCAAAGTGCTTTTCTACAGTCTGAGCCTAGGGCTACTTGAAGAGGAAAAACACCATAGAGACAAAACTGAGAACTCCTTTATTTTGTCAAGTTTCAAAGAGCTACTACAAACCTTGTTGGATTTAGAGTTCCAAATTCATCTATCTATATAGGAGAGAACAGAGTGAAACCTAAAAATAAAAATTGCTATTGTAAATGAACGCTTCAACCTAGAAGAACAAACTTTGGTGAGCCAAGTGGGATCAGTGTACTTGTCATTACCACCACGTATCATCAACATTAGGTGAAAAAGTATTTGCTGGTATTTCGGAAACTCGTAATTTCTTGGAAGCTTGGCAACCCCTCTCAATGAAAGTTCTTTTCCACAGTCTCTACTTAGGGCTACATGAAGCAGAAACAAATCGTAGAGACAAAACTGAGAACTCCTTTATTTAATCAATTTTCAACGAGCTACTACAAACCATGTTGGATTTAGAGTTCCATATTTATCATCTATATAGGAGAGAAAAGAGTGAAACCTAAAAATAAAAACTGCTACTGTAAATGAACGCTTCAACCTAGAAGAACAAAATTTGGTGAGCCAAGTGGGATCTGTGTACTTGTCATTACCACCACGTATCATCAAGATTGGGTGAAAAAATATTTGCTGGTATTTCGGAAACTAGTTATTTCTTAGAAGCTTGGCCACCCCTCTCAATGAATGTGCTTTTCCACAGTCTGTGCCTAGGGCTACTTGAAGAGGAAACAAACCATAGAGACAAAACTGAGAACTCCTTTATTTTGTCAAGTTACAAAGATCTACTACAAACCATGTTGGATTTGAGTTCCAAATTCATCTATCTATATAGGAGATAAGAGAGTGAAACCTAAAAACAAAAACTGCTACTGTAAACGAACGCTTCAACCTAGAAGAACAAAATTTGGTGAGTCAAGTGGGATTGGTGAACCGATCATTATTAAAAAGTATCATCAAGATTGGGTGAAAAAATATTTGCTGGTATTTCGGAAACTCGTAATTTCTTGGAAATTTGGCAACCCCTTTCAATGAAATTTCTTTTCCACAGTCTCTGCTTAGGGCTACATGAAGCGGAAACAAATCATAGAGACAAAACTGAGAACTCCTTTATTTTGTCAAGTTTCAAGGAGCTACTACAAACCATGTTGGATTTAGAGTTCCAAAATCATCTAACTATACAGGAGAGTACAGAGGGAACCTAAAAATATAAACTGCTACTGTAAACGAACGCTTCAACCTAGAAGAACAAAATTTGGTGAGTCAAGTGTGATTTGTGTACCGATCATTACCCTCAAGTATCATCAAGATTGGGTGAAAAAATATTTGCTGGTATTTCGGAAACTCGTTTTTTCTTAAAAGCTTGGCCACCCCTCTCAATGAAATTGCTTTTCCACAGTCTCTGCCTAGGGCTACTTGAAGAGGAAACAAACCATAGACACAAAACTGAGAACTCCTTTATTTTGTCAAGTTACAAAGATCTATTACAAACCATGTTGGATTTAGAGTTCCAAATTCATCTATCCATATAGGAGAGAACAGAGTGAAATCTAAAAATAAAAACTGCTACTGTAAACGAACGCTTCAACCTAGAAGAACAAAATTTGGTGAGCCAAGTGGGATTTGTGTACTTGTCATTTCCACCACGTATCATCAACATTGGGTGAAAAAATATTATTGGTATTTCGGAAACTCGTAATTTCTTGGAAGTTTGGCATCCCCTTTCAATGAAAGTGCTTTCCCACATTTGCTGCTTAGGGCTACACGAAGCGGAAACAAATCATAGGGACAAAACTGAGAAATACTTTATTTTTTCAAGTTTCAAAGAGCTACTACAAATCATGTTGGATTTAGAGTTCCAAAATCATCTATTTATATAGGAGAGAACAGAGGGAACCTAAAAATAAAAACTGCTACTGTAAACGAATGCTTCAACCTAGAACAACAAAATTTGGTGATCCAAGTGGGATCTGTGTACTTGTCATTAACACCACGTATCACCAACATTGGGTGAAAAAATATTTGCTGGTATTTCGGAAACTCGTAATTTCTTGGAAGCTTGGCAACCCCTCTCAATGAAAGTTCTTTTCCACAGTCTGTGCCTAGGGCTACTTGAAGAGGAAACAAACAATAGAGACAAAACTGAGAACTCCTTTATTTTGTCAAGTTTCAAAGAGCTACTACAAACCATGTTGGATTTAGAGTTTCAAATTCATCTATCTATATAGTAGAGAACAGAGTGAAACCTAAAAATAAAAATTGCTATTGTAAATGAACGCTTCAACCTAGAAAAACAAACTTTGGTGAGTCAAGTGGGATTTGTGTACTTGTCATTACCACCACGTATCATCAACATTGGGTGAAAAAATATTTGCTGGTATTTCGGAAACTCGTAATTTCTTGGAAGCTTGGCAACCCCTCTCAATGAAAGTTCTTTTCCGCAGTCTCTGCTTAGGGCTACATGAAGCAGAAACAAATCGTAGAGACAAAACTGAGAACTCCTTTATTTTATCAATTTTCAAAGAGCCACTACAAACCATGTTGGATTTAGAGTTCCATATTCAGCATCTATATAGGAGAGAAAAGAGTGAAACCTAAAAATAAAAACTGCTACTGTAAATGAACGCTTCAACCTAGAAGAACAAAATTTGGTGAGCCAAGTGGGATCTGTGTACTTGTCATTACCACCACGTATCATCAAGATTGGGTGAAAAAATATTTGCTGGTATTTCGGAAACTCGTAATTTCTTGAAAGCTTGGCAACCCCTCTCAATGAAAGTTCTTTTCCACAGTCTCTGCTTCGGGCTACATGAAGCGGAAACAAATCATAGAGACAAAATGGAGAACTCCTTTATTTTGTCAAGTTTCAAAGAGCTACTAGAAACCATGTTGGATTTAGAGTTCCAAAATCATCTATCTATATAGGAGAGAACAGAGGGAACCTAAAAATAAAAACTGCTACTGTAAACGAACGCTTCAATCTAGAAGAAGAATATTTGGTGAGTAAGTGGGATTTTTGAACCGATCATTACCACCAAGTATCATCCAGATCGGGTGAAAAAATATTTGCTGGTATTTCGGAAACTCGGAATTTCTTGGAAGCTTGGCAACCCCTCTCAATGAAAGTTCTTTTCCACAGTCTCTGCTTAGGGCTACATGAAGCGGAAACAAATCATAGAGACAAAACTGAGAACTCCTTTATTTTGTCAATTCTCAAAGAGCTACTACAAACCATGTTGGATTTAGAGTTCCAAATTCCTCATCTATATAGGAGAGGAAAGAGTGAAACCTAAAAATAAAAACTGCTATTGTGAACGAATGCTTCAACGTAGAAGAACAAAATTTGGTGAGCCAGTGGGATCTATGTACTTGTCATTACCACCACGTATCACCAACATTGGGTGAAAAAATATTTGCTGGTATTTAAGAACTCTTAATTTCTTGGAAGCTTGGCAACCCTTTTCAATGAAAGTGCTTTCCCAAGTCTCTGCTTAGGGCTACATGAAGCGGAAACAAATCATAGAGAGAAAACTGAGAACTCCTGTATTTTGTCAATTTTCAAAGAGCTACTACAAACCATGGTGGATTTTGAGTTCCAAATTCATCATCTATATAGGAGAGACAAGAATGAAACCTAAAAATAAAAACTGCTACTGTAAACAAACGCTTCGACCTAGAAGAACAAAATTTGGTGAGCCAAGTGGGATCTGTGTACTTGTCATTACCACCACGTATCACGAACATTGGATGATAAAATATTTGCTGGTATTTCGGAAACTCGTTATTTCTTAGAAGCTCGGCTACCCCTCTCAATGAAAGTGCTTTTCCACAGTCTTTGCCTAGGGCTACTTGAGGAGGAAACAAACCATAGAGACAAAACTGAGAACTCCTTTATTTTGTCAAGTAACAAAGATCTACTACAAACCATGTTGGATTTAGAGTTCCAAATTCATCTATCTATATAGGAGAGAAGAGCATGAAACCTAAAAATAAAAACTGCTACTGTAAACGAACGCTTCAAACTAGAAGAACAAAATTTGGTGAGTCAAGTGGGATTTGTGAACCGATCTTTACCACCAAGTATCATCAAGATTGGGTGAAAAAATATTTGCTGGTATTTCGGAAACTCGGAATTTCTTGGAAGCTTGGCAACCCCTCTCAATGAAAGTTCTTTTCCACAGTCTCTGCTTAGGGCTACATGAAGCGGAAACAAATCATAGAGACAAAACTGAGAACTCCTTTATTTTGTCAATTCTCAAAGAGCTACTACAAACCATGTTGGATTTAGAGTTCCAAATTCCTCATCTATATAGGAGAGGAAAGAGTGAAACCTAAAAATAAAAACTGCTATTGTGAACGAATGCTTCAACGTAGAAGAACAAAATTTGGTGAGCCAGTGGGATCTATGTACTTGTCATTACCACCACGTATCACCAACATTGGGTGAAAAAATATTTGCTGGTATTTAAGAACTCTTAATTTCTTGGAAGCTTGGCAACCCTTTTCAATGAAAGTGCTTTCCCAAGTCTCTGCTTAGGGCTACATGAAGCGGAAACAAATCATAGAGAGAAAACTGAGAACTCCTGTATTTTGTCAATTTTCAAAGAGCTACTACAAACCATGGTGGATTTTGAGTTCCAAATTCATCATCTATGTAGGAGAGACAAGAATGAAACCTAAAAATAAAAACTGCTACTGTAAACAAACGCTTCGACCTAGAAGAACAAAATTTGGTGAGCCAAGTGGGATCTGTGTACTTGTCATTACCACCACGTATCACGAACATTGGATGATAAAATATTTGCTGGTATTTCGGAAACTCGTTATTTCTTAGAAGCTTGGCTACCCCTCTCAATGAAAGTGCTTTTCCACAGTCTTTGCCTAGGGCTACTTGAGGAGGAAACAAACCATAGAGACAAAACTGAGAACTCCTTTATTTTGTCAAGTTACAAAGATCTACTACAAACCATGTTGGATTTAGAGTTCCAAATTCATCTATCTATATAGGAGAGAAGAGCATGAAACCTAAAAATAAAAACTGCTACTGTAAACGAACGCTTCAACCTAGAAGAAGAAAATTTGGTGAGTCAAGTGGGATTTGTGAACCGATCATTATTACCAAGTATCATCAAGATTGGGTGAAAAAATATTTGCTGGTATTTCGGAAACTCGTAATTTCTTGGAAATTTGGCAACCCATTTCAATGAAAGTTCTTTTCCACTGTCTCTGCTTAGGGCTACATGAAGTGGAAACAAATCATAGACACAAAACTGAGAACTCCTTTATTTTGTCAATTTTCAAAGAGCTACTACAAACCATGTTGGATTTAGAGTTCCAAATTCATCATCTATATAGGAGAGAAAAGAGTGAAACCTAAAAATAAAAACTGCTACTGTAAACGAACGCTTCAACCTAGAACAAAATGTGGTGAGCCAAGTGGGATCTGTGTACTTGTCATTACCATCACGTATCACCAACATTGCATGAAGAAATATTTGCTGGTATTTCAGAAACTCTTAATTTCTTGGAAGCTTGGCAACCCTTTTCAATGAAAGTGCTTTCCCACAGTCTCAGCTTAGGGCTACATGAAGCGGAAACAAATCATAACGAGAAAACTGAGAACTCCTGTATTTTGTCAATTTTCAAAGAGCTACTACAAACCATGTTGGATTTAGAGTTCCAAATTCATCATCTATATAGGAGAGAAAAAAGTGAAACCTAAAAATAAAAACTGCTACTGTAAACGAAAGCTTCAACCTAGAAGAACAAAATTTGGTGCGCCAAGTGGGATCTGTGTACTTGTCATTACCACCACGTATCACCAACATTGGGTGAAAAAATATTTGCTGGTATTTCGGAAACTCGTAATTTCTTGGAAGCTTGGCAACCCCTCTCAATGAAAGTTCTTTTCCACAGTCTGTGCCTAGGGCTACTTGAAGAGGAAACAAACAATAGAGACAAAACTGAGAACTCCTTTATTTTGTCAAGTTTCAAAGAGCTACTACAAACCATGTTGGATTTAGAGTTTCAAATTCATCTATCTATATAGTAGAGAACAGAGTGAAACCTAAAAATAAAAATTGCTATTGTAAATGAACGCTTCAACCTAGAAAAACAAACTTTGGTGAGTCAAGTGGGATTTGTGTACTTGTCATTACCACCACGTATCATCAACATTGGGTGAAAAAATATTTGCTGGTATTTCGGAAACTCGTAATTTCTTGGAAGCTTGGCAACCCCTCTCAATGAAAGTTCTTTTCCGCAGTCTCTGCTTAGGGCTACATGAAGCAGAAACAAATCGTAGAGACAAAACTGAGAACTCCTTTATTTTATCAATTTTCAAAGAGCCACTACAAACCATGTTGGATTTAGAGTTCCATATTCAGCATCTATATAGGAGAGAAAAGAGTGAAACCTAAAAATAAAAACTGCTACTGTAAATGAACGCTTCAACCTAGAAGAACAAAATTTGGTGAGCCAAGTGGGATCTGTGTACTTGTCATTACCACCACGTATCATCAAGATTGGGTGAAAAAATATTTGCTGGTATTTCGGAAACTCGTAATTTCTTGAAAGCTTGGCAACCCCTCTCAATGAAAGTTCTTTTCCACAGTCTCTGCTTCGGGCTACATGAAGCGGAAACAAATCATAGAGACAAAATGGAGAACTCCTTTATTTTGTCAAGTTTCAAAGAGCTACTAGAAACCATGTTGGATTTAGAGTTCCAAAATCATCTATCTATATAGGAGAGAACAGAGGGAACCTAAAAATAAAAACTGCTACTGTAAACGAACGCTTCAATCTAGAAGAAGAATATTTGGTGAGTAAGTGGGATTTTTGAACCGATCATTACCACCAAGTATCATCCAGATCGGGTGAAAAAATATTTGCTGGTATTTCGGAAACTCGGAATTTCTTGGAAGCTTGGCAACCCCTCTCAATGAAAGTTCTTTTCCACAGTCTCTGCTTAGGGCTACATGAAGCGGAAACAAATCATAGAGACAAAACTGAGAACTCCTTTATTTTGTCAATTCTCAAAGAGCTACTACAAACCATGTTGGATTTAGAGTTCCAAATTCCTCATCTATATAGGAGAGGAAAGAGTGAAACCTAAAAATAAAAACTGCTATTGTGAACGAATGCTTCAACGTAGAAGAACAAAATTTGGTGAGCCAGTGGGATCTATGTACTTGTCATTACCACCACGTATCACCAACATTGGGTGAAAAAATATTTGCTGGTATTTAAGAACTCTTAATTTCTTGGAAGCTTGGCAACCCTTTTCAATGAAAGTGCTTTCCCAAGTCTCTGCTTAGGGCTACATGAAGCGGAAACAAATCATAGAGAGAAAACTGAGAACTCCTGTATTTTGTCAATTTTCAAAGAGCTACTACAAACCATGGTGGATTTTGAGTTCCAAATTCATCATCTATATAGGAGAGACAAGAATGAAACCTAAAAATAAAAACTGCTACTGTAAACAAACGCTTCGACCTAGAAGAACAAAATTTGGTGAGCCAAGTGGGATCTGTGTACTTGTCATTACCACCACGTATCACGAACATTGGATGATAAAATATTTGCTGGTATTTCGGAAACTCGTTATTTCTTAGAAGCTCGGCTACCCCTCTCAATGAAAGTGCTTTTCCACAGTCTTTGCCTAGGGCTACTTGAGGAGGAAACAAACCATAGAGACAAAACTGAGAACTCCTTTATTTTGTCAAGTAACAAAGATCTACTACAAACCATGTTGGATTTAGAGTTCCAAATTCATCTATCTATATAGGAGAGAAGAGCATGAAACCTAAAAATAAAAACTGCTACTGTAAACGAACGCTTCAAACTAGAAGAACAAAATTTGGTGAGTCAAGTGGGATTTGTGAACCGATCTTTACCACCAAGTATCATCAAGATTGGGTGAAAAAATATTTGCTGGTATTTCGGAAACTCGGAATTTCTTGGAAGCTTGGCAACCCCTCTCAATGAAAGTTCTTTTCCACAGTCTCTGCTTAGGGCTACATGAAGCGGAAACAAATCATAGAGACAAAACTGAGAACTCCTTTATTTTGTCAATTCTCAAAGAGCTACTACAAACCATGTTGGATTTAGAGTTCCAAATTCCTCATCTATATAGGAGAGGAAAGAGTGAAACCTAAAAATAAAAACTGCTATTGTGAACGAATGCTTCAACGTAGAAGAACAAAATTTGGTGAGCCAGTGGGATCTATGTACTTGTCATTACCACCACGTATCACCAACATTGGGTGAAAAAATATTTGCTGGTATTTAAGAACTCTTAATTTCTTGGAAGCTTGGCAACCCTTTTCAATGAAAGTGCTTTCCCAAGTCTCTGCTTAGGGCTACATGAAGCGGAAACAAATCATAGAGAGAAAACTGAGAACTCCTGTATTTTGTCAATTTTCAAAGAGCTACTACAAACCATGGTGGATTTTGAGTTCCAAATTCATCATCTATGTAGGAGAGACAAGAATGAAACCTAAAAATAAAAACTGCTACTGTAAACAAACGCTTCGACCTAGAAGAACAAAATTTGGTGAGCCAAGTGGGATCTGTGTACTTGTCATTACCACCACGTATCACGAACATTGGATGATAAAATATTTGCTGGTATTTCGGAAACTCGTTATTTCTTAGAAGCTTGGCTACCCCTCTCAATGAAAGTGCTTTTCCACAGTCTTTGCCTAGGGCTACTTGAGGAGGAAACAAACCATAGAGACAAAACTGAGAACTCCTTTATTTTGTCAAGTTACAAAGATCTACTACAAACCATGTTGGATTTAGAGTTCCAAATTCATCTATCTATATAGGAGAGAAGAGCATGAAACCTAAAAATAAAAACTGCTACTGTAAACGAACGCTTCAACCTAGAAGAAGAAAATTTGGTGAGTCAAGTGGGATTTGTGAACCGATCATTATTACCAAGTATCATCAAGATTGGGTGAAAAAATATTTGCTGGTATTTCGGAAACTCGTAATTTCTTGGAAATTTGGCAACCCATTTCAATGAAAGTTCTTTTCCACTGTCTCTGCTTAGGGCTACATGAAGTGGAAACAAATCATAGACACAAAACTGAGAACTCCTTTATTTTGTCAATTTTCAAAGAGCTACTACAAACCATGTTGGATTTAGAGTTCCAAATTCATCATCTATATAGGAGAGAAAAGAGTGAAACCTAAAAATAAAAACTGCTACTGTAAACGAACGCTTCAACCTAGAACAAAATGTGGTGAGCCAAGTGGGATCTGTGTACTTGTCATTACCATCACGTATCACCAACATTGCATGAAGAAATATTTGCTGGTATTTCAGAAACTCTTAATTTCTTGGAAGCTTGGCAACCCTTTTCAATGAAAGTGCTTTCCCACAGTCTCAGCTTAGGGCTACATGAAGCGGAAACAAATCATAACGAGAAAACTGAGAACTCCTGTATTTTGTCAATTTTCAAAGAGCTACTACAAACCATGTTGGATTTAGAGTTCCAAATTCATCATCTATATAGGAGAGAAAAGAGTGAAACCTAAAAATAAAAACTGCTACTGTAAACGAAAGCTTCAACCTAGAAGAACAAAATTTGGTGCGCCAAGTGGGATCTGTGTACTTGTCATTACCACCACGTATCACCAACATTGGGTTAAAAAATATTTGCTGGTATTTCGGAAAGTCGTTATTTCTTAGAAGCTTGGCCACCCCTCTCAATGAAAGTGCTTTTCCACAGTCTGTTCCTAGGGCTACTTGAAGAGGAAACAAACCATAGAGACACAACTGAGAACTCCTTTATTTTGTCAAGTTACAAAGATCTACTGCAAACCATGTTGGATTCAGAGTTCCAAATCATCTATCTATATAGGAGAGAAAAGAGTGAAACCTAAAAATAAAAACTGCTACTGTAAACGAACACTTCAACATAGAAGAAGAAAATTTGGTGAGTCAAGTGGGATTTGTGAACCGATCATTATTACCAAGTATCATCAAGATTGGGTGATATAATATTTGCTGGTATTTCGGACACTCGTAATTTCTTGGAAGCTTGGCAACCCCTCTCAATGAAAGTGCTTTTCCACAGTCTCTGCTTAGGGCTACATGAAGCGGAAACAAATCATAGAGAAATAACTGAGAACTCCTTTATTTTGTCAAGTTTCAAAGAGCTACTACACACCATTTTGGATTTAGAGTTCCAAATTCATCTATCTATATAGGAGAGAACAGAGTGAAACCTAAAAATGAAAACTGCTACTGTAAACGAAAGCTTCAACCTAGAAGAAGAAAATTTGGTGAGTCAATTGGGGTTTGTGTTCCGATCATTACCACCAAGTATCATCAAGATTGGGTGAAAAAATATTTGCTGGTATTTCGGAAACTCGTTATTTCTTAGAAGCTTGGCAACCCCTATCAATGAAAGTGCTTTTCCACATTTTGTGCCTAGGGCTACTTGAAGAGGAAACAAACAATAGAGACAAAACTGAGAACTCTTTTATTTTGTCAAGTTTCAAAGAGCTACTACAAACCACGTTGGATTTAGAGTTCCAAATTCATCTATCTATATAGGGGAGAATAGAGTGAAACCAAAAAATAAAAACTTCTACTGTAAACAAACGCTTCAACCTAGAAGAACAAAATTTGGTGAGCCAAGTGGGATTTGTGTACTTGTCATTTCCACCACGTATCATCAAGATTGGGTGAAAAAATATTATTGGTATTTCGGAATCTCTTTATTTCTTGGAAGCTGGGCAACCGCTTTCAATGAAAGTGCTTTTCCACAGTCTCTGCTTAGGGCTACATGAAGCAGAAACAAATCGTAGAGACAAAACTGAGAACTCCTTTATTTTGTCAAGTTTCAAAGAGCTATTACACAGCATTTTGGATTTAGAGTTCCAAATTCATCATCTATATAGGAGAGAACAGAGTGAAACCTAAAAATAAAAACTGCTACTGTAAACGAACGGTTCAACCTAGAAGAACAAAATTTGGTGAGCCAAGTGGGATCTGTGTACTTGTCATTACCACCACGTATCACCAACATTGGGTGAAAAAATATTTGGTGGTATTTTAGAAACTCGTAATTTCTTGGAAGCTTGGCAACCCCTTTCAATATGAGTGTTTTCCCAGTTTCTCTGCTTACGGCTACATGAAGCGGAAACAAATCATAGAGACAAAACTGAGAAATACTTTATTTTTTCAAGTTTCAAAGTGCTACAACAAACCATGTTGGATTTAGAGTTCCAAAATCATCTATCTATATAGGAGAGAAGAGAGGGTACCTAAAAATATAAACTGCTACTGTAAACGAACGCTTCAACCTAGAAGAACAAAATTTGGTGAGTCAAGTGTGATTTGTGTACCGATAATAACCACCAAGTATCATCAAGATTGGGTGAAAACATATTTGCTGGTATTTCGGAAACTCGTTCTTTCTTGGAAGCTTGGCAACCCCTCACAATGAAAGTTTTTTTCCACAGTCTTTGCTTAGGGCTACATGAAGCAGAAACAAATCATAGAGACAAAACTGAGAACTCCTTTATTTTATCAATTTTCAAAGAGCTACTACAAACCATGTTGGATTTAGAGTTCCATATTCATCATCTATATAGGAGAGAGCAGAGCAACCTAAAAATATAAACTGCTACTGAAAAGAACGCTTCAACCTAGAAGAACAAAATTTGGTGAGTCAAGTGGGATTTGTGTACCGATAATAACCACCAAGTATCATCAAGATTGGGTGAAAACATATTTGCTGGTATTTCGGAAACTCGTAATTTCTTGGAAGATTTTCAACCCTTTTAAATTAAAGTGCGTTCTCACAGTCGCTGCTTAGGGCTACATGAAGCAGAAACAAATCATAGAGACAAAACTGAGAACTCCTTTATTTTATCAATTTTCAAAGAGATACTACAAACCATGTTGGATTTAGAGTTCCAAAATCATCTATCTATATAGGAGAGAACAGAGGGACCTAAAAATAAAAACTGCTACTGTAAACGAACGCTTCAACCTAAAAGAAGAATATTTGGTGAGTCAAGTGGGATTTGTGAACCGATCATTACCACCAAGTATCATCAAGTTGGGTGTAAAAATATTTGTTGGTATTTCGGAAACTCGTAAATTTTTGGAAGCTTGGCAACCCCTCTCAATGGAAGTTCTTTTCCACAGTCTCTGCTTAGGGCTACATGAAGCGAAAACAAATCATAGAGACAAAATTGAGAACTCCTTTGTTTTGTCAAGTTTCAAAGAGCTACTACAAACCATGTTGGATTTAGAGTTCCAAAATCATCTATCTATATATGAGAGAACAGAGTGAACCTAAAAATATAAACTGCTACTGTAAACGAACGCTTCAACCTAGAAAAACAAAATTTGGTGAGTCAATTGGGATTTGTGTACCGATCATTACTACCAAGTATCATCAATATTGGGTGAAAAAATATTTGCTGGTATTTCGGAATCTCGTTATTTCTTAGAAGCTTGGCCACCCCTCTCAATCAAAGTGCTTTTCTACAGTCTGAGCCTAGGGCTACTTGAAGAGGAAAAACACCATAGAGACAAAACTGAGAACTCCTTTATTTTGTCAAGTTTCAAAGAGCTACTACAAACCTTGTTGGATTTAGAGTTCCAAATTCATCTATCTATATAGGAGAGAACAGAGTGAAACCTAAAAATAAAAATTGCTATTGTAAATGAACGCTTCAACCTAGAAGAACAAACTTTGGTGAGCCAAGTGGGATCAGTGTACTTGTCATTACCACCACGTATCATCAACATTGGGTGAAAAAGTATTTGCTGGTATTTTGGAAACTCGTAATTTCTTGGAAGCTTGGCAACCCCTCTCAATGAAAGTTCTTTTCCACAGTCTCTACTTAGGGCTACATGAAGCAGAAACAAATCGTAGAGACAAAACTGAGAACTCCTTTATTTAATCAATTTTCAACGAGCTACTACAAACCATGTTGGATTTAGAGTTCCATATTTATCATCTATATAGGAGAGAAAAGAGTGAAACCTAAAAATAAAAACTGCTACTGTAAATGAACGCTTCAACCTAGAAGAACAAAATTTGGTGAGCCAAGTGGGATCTGTGTACTTGTCATTACCACCACGTATCATCAAGATTGGGTGAAAAAATATTTGCTGGTATTTCGGAAACTAGTTATTTCTTAGAAGCTTGGCCACCCCTCTCAATGAATGTGCTTTTCCACAGTCTGTGCCTAGGGCTACTTGAAGAGGAAACAAACCATAGAGACAAAACTGAGAACTCCTTTATTTTGTCAAGTTACAAAGATCTACTACAAACCATGTTGGATTTGAGTTCCAAATTCATCTATCTATATAGGAGATAAGAGAGTGAAACCTAAAAACAAAAACTGCTACTGTAAACGAACGCTTCAACCTAGAAGAACAAAATTTGGTGAGTCAAGTGGGATTGGTGAACCGATCATTATTAAAAAGTATCATCAAGATTGGGTGAAAAAATATTTGCTGGTATTTCGGAAACTCGTAATTTCTTGGAAATTTGGCAACCCCTTTCAATGAAATTTCTTTTCCACAGTCTCTGCTTAGGGCTACATGAAGCGGAAACAAATCATAGAGACAAAACTGAGAACTCCTTTATTTTGTCAAGTTTCAAGGAGCTACTACAAACCATGTTGGATTTAGAGTTCCAAAATCATCTAACTATACAGGAGAGTACAGAGGGAACCTAAAAATATAAACTGCTACTGTAAACGAACGCTTCAACCTAGAAGAACAAAATTTGGTGAGTCAAGTGTGATTTGTGTACCGATCATTACCCTCAAGTATCATCAAGATTGGGTGAAAAAATATTTGCTGGTATTTCGGAAACTCGTTTTTTCTTAAAAGCTTGGCCACCCCTCTCAATGAAATTGCTTTTCCACAGTCTCTGCCTAGGGCTACTTGAAGAGGAAACAAACCATAGACACAAAACTGAGAACTCCTTTATTTTGTCAAGTTACAAAGATCTATTACAAACCATGTTGGATTTAGAGTTCCAAATTCATCTATCCATATAGGAGAGAACAGAGTGAAATCTAAAAATAAAAACTGATACTGTAAACGAACGCTTCAACCTAGAAGAACAAAATTTGGTGAGCCAAGTGGGATTTGTGTACTTGTCATTTCCACCACGTATCATCAACATTGGGTGAAAAAATATTATTGGTATTTCGGAAACTCGTAATTTCTTGGAAGTTTGGCAACCCCTTTCAATGAAAGTGCTTTCCCACATTTGCTGCTTAGGGCTACATGAAGCGGAAACAAATCATAGGGACAAAACTGAGAAATACTTTATTTTTTCAAGTTTCAAAGAGCTACTACAAATCATGTTGGATTTAGAGTTCCAAAATCATCTATTTATATAGGAGAGAACAGAGGGAACCTAAAAATAAAAACTGCTACTGTAAACGAATGCTTCAACCTAGAACAATAAAATTTGGTGATCCAAGTGGGATCTGTGTACTTGTCATTAACACCACGTATCACCAACATTGGGTGAAAAAATATTTGCTGGTATTTCGGAAACTCGTAATTTCTTGGAAGCTTGGCAACCCCTCTCAATGAAAGTTCTTTTCCACAGTCTGTGCCTAGGGCTACTTGAAGAGGAAACAAACAATAGAGACAAAACTGAGAACTCCTTTATTTTGTCAAGTTTCAAAGAGCTACTACAAACCATGTTGGATTTAGAGTTTCAAATTCATCTATCTATATAGTAGAGAACAGAGTGAAACCTAAAAATAAAAACTGCTATTGTAAATGAACGCTTCAACCTAGAAAAACAAACTTTGGTGAGTCAAGTGGGATTTGTGTACTTGTCATTACCACCACGTATCATCAACATTGGGTGAAAAAATATTTGCTGGTATTTCGGAAAATCGTAATTTCTTGGAAGCTTGGCAACCCCTCTCAATGAAAGTTCTTTTCCGCAGTCTCTGCTTAGGGCTACATGAAGCAGAAACAAATCGTAGAGACAAAACTGAGAACTCCTGTATTTTGTCAATTTTCAAAGAGCTACTACAAACCATGTTGGATTTAGAGTTCCAAATTCATCATCTATATAGGAGAGAAAAGAGTGAAACCTAAAAATAAAAACTGCTACTGTAAACGAACGCTTCAACCTAGAACAAAATGTGGTGAGCCAAGTGGGATCTGTGTACTTGTCATTACCATCACGTATCACCAACATTGCATGAAGAAATATTTGCTGGTATTTCAGAAACTCTTAATTTCTTGGAAGCTTGGCAACCCTTTTCAATGAAAGTGCTTTCCCACAGTCTCAGCTTAGGGCTACATGAAGCGGAAACAAATCATAACGAGAAAACTGAGAACTCCTGTATTTTGTCAATTTTCAAAGAGCTACTACAAACCATGTTGGATTTAGAGTTCCAAATTCATCATCTATATAGGAGAGAAAAGAGTGAAACCTAAAAATAAAAACTGCTACTGTAAACGAAAGCTTCAACCTAGAAGAACAAAATTTGGTGCGCCAAGTGGGATCTGTGTACTTGTCATTACCACCACGTATCACCAACATTGGGTTAAAAAATATTTGCTGGTATTTCGGAAAGTCGTTATTTCTTAGAAGCTTGGCCACCCCTCTCAATGAAAGTGCTTTTCCACAGTCTGTTCCTAGGGCTACTTGAAGAGGAAACAAACCATAGAGACACAACTGAGAACTCCTTTATTTTGTCAAGTTACAAAGATCTACTGCAAACCATGTTGGATTCAGAGTTCCAAATCATCTATCTATATAGGAGAGAAAAGAGTGAAACCTAAAAATAAAAACTGCTACTGTAAACGAACACTTCAACATAGAAGAAGAAAATTTGGTGAGTCAAGTGGGATTTGTGAACCGATCATTATTACCAAGTATCATCAAGATTGGGTGATATAATATTTGCTGGTATTTCGGACACTCGTAATTTCTTGGAAGCTTGGCAACCCCTCTCAATGAAAGTGCTTTTCCACAGTCTCTGCTTAGGGCTACATGAAGCGGAAACAAATCATAGAGAAATAACTGAGAACTCCTTTATTTTGTCAAGTTTCAAAGAGCTACTACACACCATTTTGGATTTAGAGTTCCAAATTCATCTATCTATATAGGAGAGAACAGAGGGAACCTAAAAATATAAACTGCTACTGTAAACGAACGCTTCAACCTAGAAGAACAAAATTTGGTGAGTCAAGTGGGATTTGTGTTCCGATCATTACCACCAAGTATCATCAAGATTGGGTGAAAAAATATTCGCTGGTATTTCGGAAACTCGTTATTTCTTAGAAGCTTGGCCACCCCTCTCAATAAAAGTGCTTTTCCACAGTCTGTGCCTAGGGCTACTTGAAGAGGAAACAAACCATAGAGACAAAACTGAGAACTCCATTATTTTGTCAAGTTTCAAAGAGCTACTACAAACCATGTTGTATTTAGAGTTTCAAATTCATCTATCTATATAGGAGAGAACAGAGTGAAAACTAAAATTAAAAACTGCTACTGTAAACGAACGCTTCAAACTAGAAGAACAAAATTTGGTGAGTCAAGTGGGATTTGTGAACCGATCTTTACCACCAAGTATCATCAAGATTGGGTGAAAAAATATTTGCTGGAATTTCGGAAACTCGTAATTTCTTGAAGTTTGGCAACCCCCTCTCAATGAAAGTTCTTTTCCACAGTCTCTGCTTAGCCCTACATGAAGCAGAAACAAATCATAGAGACAAAACTGAGAACTCCTTTATTTTATCAATTTTCAAAGAGCTACTACAAACCATGTTGGATTTAGAGTTCCAAATTCATCATCTATATAGGAGAGAAAAGAGTGAAACCTAAAAAGAAAAACTGCTACTGTAAACGAACGCTTCAACCTAGAAGAACAAAATGTGGTGAGCCAAGTGGGATCTGTGTACTTGTCATTACCACCACGTATCACCAACATTGCGTGAAAAAGTATTTGCTGGTATTTCAGAAACTCTTAATTTCTTGGAAGCTTGGCAACCCTTTTCAATGAAATTGCTTTCCCACAGTCGCAGCTTAGGGCTACATGAAGCGGAAACAAATCATAAAGAGAAAACTGAGAACTCCTTTGTTTTGTCAGTTTTCAAAGTGCTTCTACAAACCATGTTGGATTTAGAGTTCCAAATTCATCATCTATATAGGAGAGAAGAGAGTGAAACCTAAAAATAAAAACTGCTACTGTAAACGAACGCTTCAACTTAGAAGAAAATTTGGTGAGTCAAGTGGGATTTGTGAACCGATCATTATTACCAAGTATCATCAAGATTGGGTGATATAATATTTGCTGGTATTTCGGACACTCGTAATTTCTTGGAAGCTTGGCAACCCCTCTCAATGAAAGTGCTTTTCCACAGTCTCTGCTTAGGGCTACATGAAGCGGAAACAAATCATAGAGACAAAAGTGAGAACTCCTTTATTTTGTCAATTCTCAAAGAGCTACTACAAACCATGTTGGATTTAGAGTTCCAAATTCCTCATCTATATAGGAGAGGAAAGAGTGAAACCTAAAAATAAAAACTGCTATTGTGAACGAATGCTTCAACGTAGAAGAACAAAATTTGGTGAGCCAGTGGGATCTATGTACTTGTCATTACCACCACGTATCACCAACATTGGGTGAAAAAATATTTGCTGGTATTTAAGAACTCTTAATTTCTTGGAAGCTTGGCAACCCTTTTCAATGAAAGGGCTTTCCCAAGTCTCTGCTTAGGGCTACATGAAGCGGAAACAAATCATAGAGAGAAAACTGAGAACTCCTGTATTTTGTCAATTTTCAAAGAGCTACTACAAACCATGGTGGATTTTGAGTTCCAAATTCATCATCTATATAGGAGAGACAAGAATGAAACCTAAAAATAAAAACTGCTACTGTAAACAAACGCTTCGACCTAGAAGAACAAAATTTGGTGAGCCAAGTGGGATCTGTGTACTTGTCATTACCACCACGTATCACGAACATTGGATGATAAAATATTTGCTGGTATTTCGGAAACTCGTTATTTCTTAGAAGCTTGGCTACCCCTCTCAATGAAAGTGCTTTTCCACAGTCTTTGCCTAGGGCTACTTGAGGAGGAAACAAACCATAGAGACAAAACTGAGAACTCCTTTATTTTGTCAAGTTACAAAGATCTACTACAAACCATGTTGGATTTAGAGTTCCAAATTCATCTATCTATATAGGAGAGAAGAGCATGAAACCTAAAAATAAAAACTGCTACTGTAAACGAACGCTTCAACCTAGAAGAAGAAAATTTGGTGAGTCAAGTGGGATTTGTGAACCGATCATTATTACCAAGTATCATCAAGATTGGGTGAAAAAATATTTGCTGGTATTTCGGAAACTCGTAATTTCTTGGAAATTTGGCAACCCATTTCAATGAAAGTTCTTTTCCACAGTCTCTGCTTAGGGCTACATGAAGTGGAAACAAATCATAGACACAAAACTGAGAACTCCTTTATTTTGTCAATTTTCAAAGAGCTACTACAAACCATGTTGGATTTAGAGTTCCAAATTCATCATCTATATAGGAGAGAAAAGAGTGAAACCTAAAAATAAAAACTGCTACTGTAAACGAACGCTTCAACCTAGAACAAAATGTGGTGAGCCAAGTGGGATCTGTGTACTTGTCATTACCATCACGTATCACCAACATTGCATGAAGAAATATTTGCTGGTATTTCAGAAACTCTTAATTTCTTGGAAGCTTGGCAACCCTTTTCAATGAAAGTGCTTTCCCACAGTCTCAGCTTAGGGCTACATGAAGCGGAAACAAATCATAACGAGAAAACTGAGAACTCCTGTATTTTGTCAATTTTCAAAGAGCTACTACAAACCATGTTGGATTTAGAGTTCCAAATTCATCATCTATATAGGAGAGAAAAGAGTGAAACCTAAAAATAAAAACTGCTACTGTAAACGAAAGCTTCAACCTAGAAGAACAAAATTTGGTGCGCCAAGTGGGATCTGTGTACTTGTCATTACCACCACGTATCACCAACATTGGGTTAAAAAATATTTGCTGGTATTTCGGAAAGTCGTTATTTCTTAGAAGCTTGGCCACCCCTCTCAATGAAAGTGCTTTTCCACAGTCTGTTCCTAGGGCTACTTGAAGAGGAAACAAACCATAGAGACACAACTGAGAACTCCTTTATTTTGTCAAGTTACAAAGATCTACTGCAAACCATGTTGGATTCAGAGTTCCAAATCATCTATCTATATAGGAGAGAAAAGAGTGAAACCTAAAAATAAAAACTGCTACTGTAAACGAACACTTCAACATAGAAGAAGAAAATTTGGTGAGTCAAGTGGGATTTGTGAACCGATCATTATTACCAAGTATCATCAAGATTGGGTGATATAATATTTGCTGGTATTTCGGACACTCGTAATTTCTTGGAAGCTTGGCAACCCCTCTCAATGAAAGTGCTTTTCCACAGTCTCTGCTTAGGGCTACATGAAGCGGAAACAAATCATAGAGAAATAACTGAGAACTCCTTTATTTTGTCAAGTTTCAAAGAGCTACTACACACCATTTTGGATTTAGAGTTCCAAATTCATCTATCTATATAGGAGAGAACAGAGGGAACCTAAAAATATAAACTGCTACTGTAAACGAACGCTTCAACCTAGAAGAACAAAATTTGGTGAGTCAAGTGGGATTTGTGTTCCGATCATTACCACCAAGTATCATAAAGATTGGGTGAAAAAATATTCGCTGGTATTTCGGAAACTCGTTATTTCTTAGAAGCTTGGCCACCCCTCTCAATAAAAGTGCTTTTCCACAGTCTGTGCCTAGGGCTACTTGAAGAGGAAACAAACCATAGAGACAAAACTGAGAACTCCTTTATTTTGTCAAGTTTCAAAGAGCTACTACAAACCATGTTGTATTTAGAGTTTCAAATTCATCTATCTATATAGGAGAGAACAGAGTGAAAACTAAAATTAAAAACTGCTACTGTAAACGAACGCTTCAAACTAGAAGAACAAAATTTGGTGAGTCAAGTGGGATTTGTGAACCGATCTTTACCACCAAGTATCATCAAGATTGGGTGAAAAAATATTTGCTGGAATTTCGGAAACTCGTAATTTCTTGAAGTTTGGCAACCCCCTCTCAATGAAAGTTCTTTTCCACAGTCTCTGCTTAGCCCTACATGAAGCAGAAACAAATCATAGAGACAAAACTGAGAACTCCTTTATTTTATCAATTTTCAAAGAGCTACTACAAACCATGTTGGATTTAGAGTTCCAAATTCATCATCTATATAGGAGAGAAAAGAGTGAAACCTAAAAAGAAAAACTGCTACTGTAAACGAACGCTTCAACCTAGAAGAACAAAATGTGGTGAGCCAAGTGGGATCTGTGTACTTGTCATTACCACCACGTATCACCAACATTGCGTGAAAAAGTATTTGCTGGTATTTCAGAAACTCTTAATTTCTTGGAAGCTTGGCAACCCTTTTCAATGAAATTGCTTTCCCACAGTCGCAGCTTAGGGCTACATGAAGCGGAAACAAATCATAAAGAGAAAACTGAGAACTCCTTTGTTTTGTCAGTTTTCAAAGTGCTTCTACAAACCATGTTGGATTTAGAGTTCCAAATTCATCATCTATATAGGAGAGAAGAGAGTGAAACCTAAAAATAAAAACTGCTACTGTAAACGAACGCTTCAACTTAGAAGAAGAAAATTTGGTGAGTCAAGTGGGATTTGTGAACCGATCATTATTACCAAGTATCATCAAGATTGGGTGATATAATATTTGCTGGTATTTCGGACACTCGTAATTTCTTGGAAGCTTGGCAACCCCTCTCAATGAAAGTGCTTTTCCACAGTCTCTGCTTAGGGCTACATGAAGCGGAAACAAATCATAGAGAAATAACTGAGAACTCCTTTATTTTGTCAAGTTTCAAAGAGCTACTACACACCATTTTGGATTTAGAGTTCCAAATTCATCTATCTATATAGGAGAGAACAGAGGGAACCTAAAAATATAAACTGCTACTGTAAACGAACGCTTCAACCTAGAAGAACAAAATTTGGTGAGTCAAGTGGGATTTGTGTTCCGATCATTACCACCAAGTATCATCAAGATTGGGTGAAAAAATATTCGCTGGTATTTCGGAAACTCGTTATTTCTTAGAAGCTTGGCCACCCCTCTCAATAAAAGTGCTTTTCCACAGTCTGTGCCTAGGGCTACTTGAAGAGGAACCAAACCATAGAGACAAAACTGAGAACTCCTTTATTTTGTCAAGTTTCAAAGAGCTACTACAAACCATGTTGTATTTAGAGTTTCAAATTCATCTATCTATATAGGAGAGAACAGAGTGAAAACTAAAATTAAAAACTGCTACTGTAAACGAACGCTTCAAACTAGAAGAACAAAATTTGGTGAGTCAAGTGGGATTTGTGAACCGATCTTTACCACCAAGTATCATCAAGATTGGGTGAAAAAATATTTGCTGGAATTTCGGAAACTCGTAATTTCTTGAAGTTTGGCAACCCCCTCTCAATGAAAGTTCTTTTCCACAGTCTCTGCTTAGCCCTACATGAAGCAGAAACAAATCATAGAGACAAAACTGAGAACTCCTTTATTTTATCAATTTTCAAAGAGCTACTACAAACCATGTTGGATTTAGAGTTCCAAATTCATCATCTATATAGGAGAGAAAAGAGTGAAACCTAAAAAGAAAAACTGCTACTGTAAACGAACGCTTCAACCTAGAAGAACAGAATGTGGTGAGCCAAGTGGGATCTGTGTACTTGTCATTACCACCACGTATCACCAACATTGCGTGAAAAAGTATTTGCTGGTATTTCAGAAACTCTTAATTTCTTGGAAGCTTGGCAACCCTTTTCAATGAAATTGCTTTCCCACAGTCGCAGCTTAGGGCTACATGAAGCGGAAACAAATCATAAAGAGAAAACTGAGAACTCCTTTGTTTTGTCAGTTTTCAAAGTGCTTCTACAAACCATGTTGGATTTAGAGTTCCAAATTCATCATCTATATAGGAGAGAAGAGAGTGAAACCTAAAAATAAAAACTGCTACTGTAAACGAACGCTTCAACTTAGAAGAAAATTTGGTGAGTCAAGTGGGATTTGTGAACCGATCATTATTACCAAGTATCATCAAGATTGGGTGATATAATATTTGCTGGTATTTCGGACACTCGTAATTTCTTGGAAGCTTGGCAACCCCTCTCAATGAAAGTGCTTTTCCACAGTCTCTGCTTAGGGCTACATGAAGCGGAAACAAATCATAGAGACAAAACTGAGAACTCCTTTATTTTGTCAATTCTCAAAGAGCTACTACAAACCATGTTGGATTTAGAGTTCCAAATTCCTCATCTATATAGGAGAGGAAAGAGTGAAACCTAAAAATAAAAACTGCTATTGTGAACGAATGCTTCAACGTAGAAGAACAAAATTTGGTGAGCCAGTGGGATCTATGTACTTGTCATTACCACCACGTATCACCAACATTGGGTGAAAAAATATTTGCTGGTATTTAAGAACTCTTAATTTCTTGGAAGCTTGGCAACCCTTTTCAATGAAAGTGCTTTCCCAAGTCTCTGCTTAGGGCTACATGAAGCGGAAACAAATCATAGAGAGAAAACTGAGAACTCCTGTATTTTGTCAATTTTCAAAGAGCTACTACAAACCATGGTGGATTTTGAGTTCCAAATTCATCATCTATATAGGAGAGACAAGAATGAAACCTAAAAATAAAAACTGCTACTGTAAACAAACGCTTCGACCTAGAAGAACAAAATTTGGTGAGCCAAGTGGGATCTGTGTACTTGTCATTACCACCACGTATCACGAACATTGGATGATAAAATATTTGCTGGTATTTCGGAAACTCGTTATTTCTTAGAAGCTTGGCTACCCCTCTCAATGAAAGTGCTTTTCCACAGTCTTTGCCTAGGGCTACTTGAGGAGGAAACAAACCATAGAGACAAAACTGAGAACTCCTTTATTTTGTCAAGTTACAAAGATCTACTACAAACCATGTTGGATTTAGAGTTCCAAATTCATCTATCTATATAGGAGAGAAGAGCATGAAACCTAAAAATAAAAACTGCTACTGTAAACGAACGCTTCAACCTAGAAGAAGAAAATTTGGTGAGTCAAGTGGGATTTGTGAACCGATCATTATTACCAAGTATCATCAAGATTGGGTGAAAAAATATTTGCTGGTATTTCGGAAACTCGTAATTTCTTGGAAATTTGGCAACCCATTTCAATGAAAGTTCTTTTCCACAGTCTCTGCTTAGGGCTACATGAAGTGGAAACAAATCATAGACACAAAACTGAGAACTCCTTTATTTTGTCAATTTTCAAAGAGCTACTACAAACCATGTTGGATTTAGAGTTCCAAATTCATCATCTATATAGGAGAGAAAAGAGTGAAACCTAAAAATAAAAACTGCTACTGTAAACGAACGCTTCAACCTAGAACAAAATGTGGTGAGCCAAGTGGGATCTGTGTACTTGTCATTACCATCACGTATCACCAACATTGCATGAAGAAATATTTGCTGGTATTTCAGAAACTCTTAATTTCTTGGAAGCTTGGCAACCCTTTTCAATGAAAGTGCTTTCCCACAGTCTCAGCTTAGGGCTACATGAAGCGGAAACAAATCATAACGAGAAAACTGAGAACTCCTGTATTTTGTCAATTTTCAAAGAGCTACTACAAACCATGTTGGATTTAGAGTTCCAAATTCATCATCTATATAGGAGAGAAAAGAGTGAAACCTAAAAATAAAAACTGCTACTGTAAACGAAAGCTTCAACCTAGAAGAACAAAATTTGGTGCGCCAAGTGGGATCTGTGTACTTGTCATTACCACCACGTATCACCAACATTGGGTTAAAAAATATTTGCTGGTATTTCGGAAAGTCGTTATTTCTTAGAAGCTTGGCCACCCCTCTCAATGAAAGTGCTTTTCCACAGTCTGTTCCTAGGGCTACTTGAAGAGGAAACAAACCATAGAGACACAACTGAGAACTCCTTTATTTTGTCAAGTTACAAAGATCTACTGCAAACCATGTTGGATTCAGAGTTCCAAATCATCTATCTATATAGGAGAGAAAAGAGTGAAACCTAAAAATAAAAACTGCTACTGTAAACGAACACTTCAACATAGAAGAAGAAAATTTGGTGAGTCAAGTGGGATTTGTGAACCGATCATTATTACCAAGTATCATCAAGATTGGGTGATATAATATTTGCTGGTATTTCGGACACTCGTAATTTCTTGGAAGCTTGGCAACCCCTCTCAATGAAAGTGCTTTTCCACAGTCTCTGCTTAGGGCTACATGAAGCGGAAACAAATCATAGAGAAATAACTGAGAACTCCTTTATTTTGTCAAGTTTCAAAGAGCTACTACACAACATTTTGGATTTAGAGTTCCAAATTCATCTATCTATATAGGAGAGAACAGAGGGAACCTAAAAATATAAACTGCTACTGTAAACGAACGCTTCAACCTAGAAGAACAAAATTTGGTGAGTCAAGTGGGATTTGTGTTCCGATCATTACCACCAAGTATCATAAAGATTGGGTGAAAAAATATTCGCTGGTATTTCGGAAACTCGTTATTTCTTAGAAGCTTGGCCACCCCTCTCAATAAAAGTGCTTTTCCACAGTCTGTGCCTAGGGCTACTTGAAGAGGAAACAAACCATAGAGACAAAACTGAGAACTCCTTTATTTTGTCAAGTTTCAAAGAGCTACTACAAACCATGTTGTATTTAGAGTTTCAAATTCATCTATCTATATAGGAGAGAACAGAGTGAAAACTAAAATTAAAAACTGCTACTGTAAACGAACGCTTCAAACTAGAAGAACAAAATTTGGTGAGTCAAGTGGGATTTGTGAACCCATCTTTACCACCAAGTATCATCAAGATTGGGTGAAAAAATATTTGCTGGAATTTCGGAAACTCGTAATTTCTTGAAGTTTGGCAACCCCCTCTCAATGAAAGTTCTTTTCCACAGTCTCTGCTTAGCCCTACATGAAGCAGAAACAAATCATAGAGACAAAACTGAGAACTCCTTTATTTTATCAATTTTCAAAGAGCTACTACAAACCATGTTGGATTTAGAGTTCCAAATTCATCATCTATATAGGAGAGAAAAGAGTGAAACCTAAAAAGAAAAACTGCTACTGTAAACGAACGCTTCAACCTAGAAGAACAAAATGTGGTGAGCCAAGTGGGATCTGTGTACTTGTCATTACCACCACGTATCACCAACATTGCGTGAAAAAGTATTTGCTGGTATTTCAGAAACTCTTAATTTCTTGGAAGCTTGGCAACCCTTTTCAATGAAATTGCTTTCCCACAGTCGCAGCTTAGGGCTACATGAAGCGGAAACAAATCATAAAGAGAAAACTGAGAACTCCTTTGTTTTGTCAGTTTTCAAAGTGCTTCTACAAACCATGTTGGATTTAGAGTTCCAAATTCATCATCTATATAGGAGAGAAGAGAGTGAAACCTAAAAATAAAAACTGCTACTGTAAACGAACGCTTCAACTTAGAAGAAGAAAATTTGGTGAGTCAAGTGGGATTTGTGAACCGATCATTATTACCAAGTATCATCAAGATTGGGTGATATAATATTTGCTGGTATTTCGGACACTCGTAATTTCTTGGAAGCTTGGCAACCCCTCTCAATGAAAGTGCTTTTCCACAGTCTCTGCTTAGGGCTACATGAAGCGGAAACAAATCATAGAGAAATAACTGAGAACTCCTTTATTTTGTCAAGTTTCAAAGAGCTACTACACACCATTTTGGATTTAGAGTTCCAAATTCATCTATCTATATAGGAGAGAACAGAGGGAACCTAAAAATATAAACTGCTACTGTAAACGAACGCTTCAACCTAGAAGAACAAAATTTGGTGAGTCAAGTGGGATTTGTGTTCCGATCATTACCACCAAGTATCATCAAGATTGGGTGAAAAAATATTTGCTGGTATTTCGGAAACTCGTAATTTCTTAGAAGCTTGGCCACCCCTCTCAATAAAATGCTTTTCCAAAGTCTGTGCCTAGGGCAACTTGAAGAGGAAACAAACCATATAGACAAAACTGAGAACTCCTTTATTTTGTCAAGTTTCAAAGAGTTACTACAAACCATGTTGGATTTAGAGTTTCAAATTCATCTATCTATATAGGAGAGAACAGAGTGAAAACTAAAAATAAAAACTGCTACTGTAAGCGAACGCTTCAAACTAGAAGAACAAAATTTGGTGAGTCGAGTGGGATTTGTGAACCGATCTTTACCACCAAGTATCATCAAGATTGGGTGAAAAAATATTTGCTGGAATTTCGGAAACTCGTAATTTCTTGAAGTTTGGCAACCCCTCTCAATGAAAGTTCTTTTCCACAGTCTCTGCTTAGCCCTACATGAAGAGGAAACAAATCATAGAGACAAAACTGAGAACTCCTTTATTTTATCAATTTTCAAATAGCTACTACAAACCATGTTGGATTTAGAGTTCCAAATTCATCATCTATATAGGAGAGAAAAGAGTGAAACCTAAAAAGAAAAACTGCTACTGTAAACGAACGCTTCAACCTAGAAGAACAAAATGTGGTGAGCCAAGTGGGATCTGTGTACTTGTCATTACCACCACGTATCACCAACATTGCCTGAAAAAGTATTTGCTGGTATTTCAGAAACACTTAATTTCTTGGAAGTTTGGCAACCCTTTTCAATGAAATTGCTTTCCCACAGTCTCAGCTTAGGGCTACATGAAGCGGAAACAAATCATAAAGAGAAAACTGAGATCTCCTGTGTTTTGTCAGTTTTCAAAGAGGTTCTACAAACCATGTTGGATTTAGAGTTCCAAATTCATCATCTATATAGGAGAGAAGAGAGTGAAACCTAAAAATAAAAACTGCTACTGTAAACGAACGCTTCAACGTAGAAGAACAAAATTTGGTGAGTCAAGTGGGATTTGTGAACCGATCTTTACCACCAAGTATCATCACGATTGGGTGAAAGAAAAATTTGCTGGTATTTTGGAAACTCGTAATTTCTTGAAGCTTGGCAACCCCTCTCAATGAAAGTTCTTTTCCAAAGTCTCTGCTTAGGGCTACATGAAGCAGAAACAAATCATAGAGACAAAACTGAGAACTCCATTATTTTATCAATTTTCAAAGTGCTACTACAAACCATGTTGGATCTAGAGTTCCAAATTCATCATCTATATAGGAGAGAAAAGAGTGAAACCTGAAAAGAAAAACTGCTACTGTAAACGAACGCTTCAACCTAGAAGAACAAAATGTGGTGAGCCAAGTGGGATCTGTGTACTTGTCATTACCACCACGTATCACCAACATTGCGTGAAAAAGTATTTGCTGGTATTTCAGAAACTCTTAATTTCTTGGAAGCTTGGCAACCCTTTTCAATGAAATTGCTTTCCCACAGTGTCAGCTTAGGGCTACATGAAGCGGAAACAAATCATAAAGAGAAAACTGAGAACTCCTGTGTTTTGTCAGTTTTCAAAGAGCTTCTACAAACCATGTTGGATTTAGAGTTCCAAATTCATCATCTATATAGGAGAGAAGAGAGTGAAACCTAAAAATAAAAACTGCTACTGTAAACGAACGCTTCAACCTAGAAGAACAAAATTTGGTGCGCCAAGTGGGATCTGTGTACTTGTCATTACCAACACGTATCACCAACATTGGGTTAAAAAATATTTCCTGGTATTTCGGAAAGTAGTTATTTCTTAGAAGCTTGGCCACCCCTCTCAATGAAAGTGCTTTTCCACAGTCTATGCCTAGGGCTACTTGAAGAGGAAACAAACCATAGAGACACAACTGAGAACTCCTTTATTTTGTAAAGTTACAAAGATCTACTATAAACCATGTTGGATTCAGAGTTCCAAATACATCTATCTATATAGGAGAGAAGAGAGTGAAACCTAAAAATAAAAACTGCTACTGTAAACGAACGCTTCAACTTAGAAGAAGAAAATTTGGTGAGTCAAGTGGGATTTGTGAACCGATCATTATTACCAAGTATCATCAAGATTGGGTGCAATAATATTTGCTGGTATTTCGGACACTCGTAATTTCTTGGAAGCTTGGCAACCCCTCTCAATGAAAGTGCTTTTCCACAGTCTCTGCTTAGGGCTACATGAAGCGGAAACAAATCATAGAAAAAAACTGAGAACTCCTTTATTTTGTCAAGTTTCAAAGAGCTATTACACACCATTTTGGATTTAGAGTTCCAAATTCATCTATCTATATAGGAGAGAACAGAGGGAACCTAAAAATATAAACTGCTACTGTAAACGAACGCTTCAACCTAGAAGAACAAAATTTGGTGAGTCAAGTGGGATTTGTGGACCGATCATTACCACCAAGTATCATCAACATTGGGTGAAAAAATGTTTGCTGGTATTTCGGAAAATCGTTATTTCTTGGAAGCTTGGCAACCCCTTTCAATAAAAGTGCTTTTCCACAGTCTCTGCTTAGGGTTACATGAAGCGGAAACAAATCATCAAGACAAAACTGAGAATTCCTTTATTTTGTCAAGTTTCAAACAGCAACTACAAACCATGTTGGATTTAGAGTTCCAAAATCATCTATCTACACAGGAGAGAATACAGAGGGAACCTAAAAATATAAACTGCTACTGTAAACGAACGCTTCAACCTAGAAGAACAAAATTTGGTGAGTCAGGTGGGATTTGTGAACCGATCTTTACCACCAAGTATCATCAAGATTGGGTGAAAAAATATTTGCTGGTATTTCGGAAACTCGTAATTTCTTGGAAACTTTTCATCCCCTCTCAATGAAAGTGCTTTTCCACAGTCTCTGCTTAGGGCTACATGAAGCAGAAACAAATCATAGAGTCAAAACTGAGAACTCCTTTATTTTATCAATTTTCAAAGAGCTACTACAAACCATGTTGGATTTAGAGTTCCAAATTCATCATCTATATTGTAGAGAAAAGAGTGAAACCTAAAAATAAAAACTGCTACTGTAAAAGATCGCTTCAACATAGAAGAAGAAAATTTGGTGAGTAAACTGGGATTTGTGAACCGATCATTACCACCAAGTATCATCAATATTGCGTGAAAAAAATATTTGCTGGTATTTCAGAAAATCTTAATTTCTTGGAAGCTTGGCAACCCTTTTAAATGAAAGTGCTTTCCAACAGTCTCAGCTTAGGGCTACATGAAGCGGAAACAAATCATAAAGAGAAAACCGAGAACTCGTGTATTTTGTCAATTTTCAAAGAGCTACTACAAACCATGTTGGATTTAGAGTTCCAAATTCATCATCTATATAGGAGAGAAAAGAGTGAAACCTAAAAAAAAAACTGCTACTGTAAACGAACGCTTCAACCTAGAAGAACAAAATTTGGTGAGACATGTGGGATCTCTGTACTTGTCATTACCACCACGAATCACCAACATTGGGTGAAAAAATATTTGCTGGTATTTCAGAAACTTGTAATTTCTTGGAAGCTTGGCAACCGTTTTCAATGAAAGTGCTTTCCCACAGTCTCTGCTTAGGGCTACATGAAGCGGAAACAAATCATAGAGAGAAAACTGAGAACTCCTGTATTCTGCCAATTTACAAAGAGCTACTGCAAACCATGTTGGATTTAGAGTTCGAAATTCATCATCTATATAGGAGAGAAAAGAGTGAAACCTGAAAATAAAAATGCTACTGTAAACGAACGCTTCAACCTAGAAGAACAAAATTTGGTGAGCCAAGTGGGATCTGTGTACTTGTCATTACCACCACGTATCACCAACATTGGGTGAAAAAACATTTCCTGGTATTTCGGAAACTCGTTATTTCTTAGAAGCTTTACCACCCCTCTCAATGAAAGTGCTTTTCCACAGTCTGTGCCTAGGGCTACTTGAAGAGGAAACAAACCATAGAGACAAAACTGAGAATTCCTTCATTTTGTCAAGTTACAAAGTTCCACTACAAACCATGTTGGATTTAGAGTTCCAAATTCATCTATCTATATAGGAGAGAAGAGAGTGAAACCTAAAAATAAAAACTGCTACTGTAAACGAACGCTTCAACCCAGTAGAAGAAAATTTGGTGAGTCAAGGGGGATTTGTGAACCGATCATTATTACCGAGTATCATCAAGATAGGGTGAAAAAACATTTGCTGGTATTTCGGAAACTCGGAATTTCTAGGAAGCTTGGCAACCCCGTTCAATGAAATTGCTTTTCCACAGTCTCTGCTTAGGGCTACATGAAACGGAAACAAATCATAGAGAGAAAACTGTGAACTCCTTTATTTTGTCAAGTTTCAAAGTGCTATTGCACACCATTTTGGATTTAGAGTTCCAAATTCATCTATCTATATAGGAGAGAACAGAGGGAACCTAAAAATATAAACTGCTACTGTAAACGAACGCTTCAACCTAGAAGAACAAAATTGGTGAGTCAAGTGGGATTTGTGTACCGATCATTACCACCAAGTATCATCAAGATTGGGTGAAAAAATATTAGCTGGTATTTCAGAAACTCGTAATTTCTTGGAAGCTTGGCAACCCCTTTCAATGAAAGTGCTTTTCCACAGTCTCTGCTTAGGGCTACATGAAGCGGAAACAAATCATCGAGACAAAACTGAGAACTCCTTTATTTTGTCAAGTTTCAAAGAGCTACTACAAACCATGTTGGATTTAGAGTTCCAAATTCATCTATCTATATAGGAGAGAACAGAGTGAATCCTAAAAATAAAAACTGCTACTGTAAACGATCGCTTCAACCTAGAAGAAGAAAATTTGGTGAGTCAAGTGGGATTTGGAAACCGATCATTACCAACAAGTATCATCAAGATTGGGAGAAAAAATATTAGCTGGTATTTCAGAAACTCGTAATTTCTTGGAAGCTTGGCAACTCCTATCAATGAAAGTTCTTTTCCACAAAATTTGGTGAGCCAAGTGGGATCTGTGTACTTCTCATTACCACCACGTATCATCAATATTGCGTGAAAAAAATATTTGCTGGTATTTCAGAAAATCTTAATTTCTTGGAAGCTTGGCAACCCTTTTAAATGAAAGTGCTTTCCAACAGTCTCAGCTTAGGGCTACATGAAGCGGAAACAAATCATAAAGGGAAAACCGAGAACTCGTGTATTTTGTCAATTTTCAAAGAGCTACTACAAAGTATGTTGGATTTAGAGTTCCAAATTCATCATCTATATAGGAGAGAAAAGAGTGAAACCTAAAAAAAAAACTGCTACTGTAAACGAACGCTTCAACCTAGAAGAACAAAATTTGGTGAGACATGTGGGATCTCTGTACTTGTCATTACCACCACGAATCACCAACATTGGGTGAAAAAATATTTGCTGGTATTTCAGAAACTCGTAATTTCTTGGAAGCTTGGCAACCGTTTTCAATGAAAGTGCTTTCCCACAGTCTCTGCTTAGGGCTACATGAAGCGGAAACAAATCATAGAGAGAAAACTGAGAACTCCTGTATTCTGCCAATTTACAAAGAGCTACTGCAAACCATGTTGGATTTAGAGTTCCAAATTCATCATCTATATAGGAGAGAAAAGAGTGAAACCTGAAAATAAAAATGCTACTGTAAACGAACGCTTCAACCTAGAAGAACAAAATTTGGTGAGCCAAGTGGGATCTGTGTACTTGTCATTACCACCACGTATCACCAACATTGGGTGAAAAAACATTTCCTGGTATTTCGGAAACTCGTTATTTCTTAGAAGCTTTACCACCCCTCTCAATGAAAGTGCTTTTCCACAGTCTGTGCCTAGGGCTACTTGAAGAGGAAACAAACCATAGAGACAAAACTGAGAATTCCTTCATTTTGTCAAGTTACAAAGTTCCACTACAAACCATGTTGGATTTAGAGTTCCAAATTCATCTATCTATATAGGAGAGAAGAGAGTGAAACCTAAAAATAAAAACTGCTACTGTAAACGAACGCTTCAACCCAGTAGAAGAGAATTTGGTGAGTCAAGGGGGATTTGTGAACCGATCATTATTACCGAGTATCATCAAGATTGGGTGAAAAAACATTTGCTGGTATTTCAGAAACTCGGAATTTCTAGGAAGCTTGGCAACCCCGTTCAATGAAATTGCTTTTCCACAGTCTCTGCTTAGGGCTACATGAAACGGAAACAAATCATAGAGAGAAAACTGTGAACTCCTTTATTTTGTCAAGTTTCAAAGTGCTATTGCACACCATTTTGGATTTAGAGTTCCAAATTCATCTATCTATATAGGAGAGAACAGAGGGAACCTAAAAATATAAACTGCTACTGTAAACGAACGCTTCAACCTAGAAGAACAAAATTGGTGAGTCAAGTGGGATTTGTGTACCGATCATTACCACCAAGTATCATCAAGATTGGGTGAAAAAATATTAGCTGGTATTTCAGAAACTCGTAATTTCTTGGAAGCTTGGCAACCCCTTTTAATGAAAGTGCTTTTCCACAGTCTCTGCTTAGGGCTACATGAAGCGGAAACAAATCATCGAGACAAAACTGAGAACTCCTTTATTTTGTCAAGTTTCAAAGAGCTACTACAAACCATATTGGATTTAGAGTTCCAAATTCATCTATCTATATAGGAGAGAACAGAGTGAATCCTAAAAATAAAAACTGCTACTGTAAACGATCGCTTCAACCTAGAAGAAGAAAATTTGGTGAGTCAAGTGGGATTTGGAAACCGATCATTACCAACAAGTATCATCAAGATTGGGAGAAAAAATATTAGCTGGTATTTCAGAAACTCGTAATTTCTTGGAAGCTTGGCAACTCCTATCAATGAAAGTTCTTTTCCACAAAATTTGGTGAGCCAAGTGGGATCTGTGTACTTCTCATTACCACCACGTATCATCAATATTGCGTGAAAAAAATATTTGCTGGTATTTCAGAAAATCTTAATTTCTTGGAAGCTTGGCAACCCTTTTAAATGAAAGTGCTTTCCAACAGTCTCAGCTTAGGGCTACATGAAGCGGAAACAAATCATAAAGAGAAAACCGAGAACTCGTGTATTTTGTCAATTTTCAAAGAGCTACTACAAACCATGTTGGATTTAGAGTTCCAAATTCATCATCTATATAGGAGAGAACAGAGTGAATCCTAAAAATAAAAACTGCTAATGTAAACGAACGCTTCAACCAAGAAGAACAAAATTTGGTGAGCCAAGAGGGATCTGAGTACTTGTCATTACCACCACATATCACCAACATTGGCTTAAAAAATATTTGCTGGTATTTCGGAAAGTCGTTATATCTTAGAATCTTGGCCAGCCCTCTCAATGAAAGTGCTTTTCCACAGTCTGTGCCTAGGGCTACTTGAAGAGGAAAAAAACTATAGAGACACAACTGAGAACTCCTTTATTTTCTCAAGTTACAAAGATCTACTACAAACCATGTTGGATTCAGAGTTCCAAATCATCTATTTATATAGGAGAGAAAAGAGTGAAACCTAAAAATAAAAACTGCTACTGTAAACGAACACTTCAACATAGAAGAAGAAAATTTGGTGAGTCAAGTGGGATTTGTGAACCGATCATTATTACCAAGTATCATCAAGATTGGGTGAAAAAATATTTACTGGTATTTCGGACACTCGTAATTTCTTGGAAGCTTGGCAACCCCTTTCAATGAAAGTGCTTTTCCACAGTCTCTGCTTAGGGCTACATGAAGCGGAAACAAATCATAAAGAAAAAACTGAGAACTCCGTTATTTTGTCAAGTTTCAAAGAGCTACTACACACCATTTTGGATTTAGAGTTCCAAATTCATTTATCTATATAGGAGAGAACAGAGGGAACCTAAAAATATAAACTGCTACTGTAAACGAACGCTTCAACCTAGAAGAACAGAATTTGGTGAGTCAAGTGGGATTTGTGAACCGATCTTTCCCACCAAGTATCATCAAGATTGGGTGAAAAAATATTTGCTGGTATTTCGGAAACTCGTTATTTCTTAGAAGCTTGGCCACCCCTCTCAGTGAAAGTGCTTTTCCACAGTCTGTGCCTAGGGCTACATGAAGAGGAAACAAACCATAGAGACAAAACTGAGAACTCCTATATTTTGTCAAGTTTCAAAGAGCTACTACAAACCATGTTGGATTTAGAGTTTCAAATTCATCTATCTATATAGGAGAGAACAGAGTGAAAACTAAAAATAAAAACTGCTACTGTAAAGGAACGCTTCAACCCAGAAGAACAAAATTTGGTGAGGCAAGTGGGATTTGTGTTCTTCTCATTACCACAACGTATCATCAAGATTGGGTGAAAAAATATTTGCTGGTATTTCGGAAACTCGTTATTTCTTGGAAGCTTGGCAACACCTTTCATTGAAAGTGCTTTTCCACAGTCACTGCTTAGGGCTACATGAAGCGGAAACAAATCATAAAGAGAAAACTGAGAACTCCTGTATTTTGTCAATTTTCAAAGAGCTACTACAAACCATGTTGGATTTAGAGTTCCAAATTCATCATCTATATAGGAGAGAAAAGAGTGAAACCTAAAAATAAAAACTGCTACTGTAAACGAAAACTTCAACCTAGAAGAACAAAATTTGGTGCGCCAAGTGGGATCTGTGTACTTGTCATTACCACCACGTATCACCAACATTGGGTTAAAAAATATTTGCTGGTATTTCGGAAAGTCGTTATTTCTTAGAAGCTTGGCCACCCCTCTCAATGAAAGTGCTTTTCCACAGTCTGTTCCTAGGGCTACTTGAAGAGGAAACAAACCATAGAGACACAACTGAGAACTCCTTTATTTTGTCAAGTTACAAAGATCTACTACAAACCATGTTGGATTCAGAGTTCCAAATTCATCTATCTATATAGGAGAGAAGAGAGTGAAACCTAAAAATAAAAACTGCTACTGTAAACGAACGCTTCAACCTAGAAGAAGAAAATTTGGTGAGTCAAGGGGGATTTGTGAACCGATCATTATTACCAAGTATCATCAAGATTGGGTGAAAAAACATTTGCTGGTATTTCGGAAACTCATAATTTCTTGGAAGCTTGGCAACCCGGTTCAATGAAATTGCTTTTCCACAGTCTCTGCTTAGGGCTACATGAAACGGAAACAAATCATAGAGAGAAAACTGTGAACTCCTTTATTTTGTCAAGATTCAAAGTGCTATTACACACCATTTTGGATTTAGATTTCCAAATTCATCTATCTATATAGGAGAGAACAGAGGGAACCTAAAAATATAAACTGCTACTGTAAACGAACGCTTCAACCTAGAAGAACAAAATTGGTGAGTCAAGTGGGATTTGTGTACCGATCATTACCACCAAGTATCATCAAGATTGGGTGAAAAAATATTAGCTGGTATTTCAGAAACTCGTAATTTCTTGGAAGCTTGGCAACCCCTTTCAATGAAAGTGCTTTTCCACAGTCTCTGCTTAGGGCTACATGAAGCGGAAACAAATCATCGAGACAAAACTGAGAACTCCTTTATTTTGTCAAGTTTCAAAGAGCTACTACAAACCATGTTGGATTTAGAGTTCCAAATTCATTTATCTATATAGGAGAGAACAGAGGGAACCTAAAAATATAAACTGCTACTGTAAACGAACGCTTCAACCTAGAAGAACAAAATTCGTGAGTCAAGTGGGATTTGTGTACCGATCATTACCACCAAGTATCATCAAGATTGGGTGAAAAAATATTTGCTGGTATTTCGGAAACTCGTAATTTCTTGGAAGCTTGGCAACCCCTCTCAATGAAAGTGCTTTTCCTCAGTCTCTGCTTAGGGCTACATGAAGCGGAAACAAATCATAGAGACAAAACTGAGAACTCCTTTATTTTATGAATTTTCAAAGAGCTACTACAAACCATGTTGGATTTAGAGTTCCAAATTCATCATCTATATAGGAGAGAAAAGAGTGAAACCTAAAAATAAAAACTGCTACTGTAAACGAACGCTTCAACCTAGAAGAACAAAATGTGGTGAGCCAAGTGGGATCTGTGTACTTGTCATTACCACCACGTATCACCAACATTGCATGAAAAAGTATTTGCTGGTATTTCAGAAACTCTTAATTTCTTGGAAGTTTGGCAACCCTTTTCAATGAAATTGCTTTCCCACAGTCTCAGCTTAGGGCTACATGAAGCGGAAACAAATCATAAAGAGAAAACTGAGAACTCCTGTGTTTTGTCAGTTTTCAAAGAGCTTCTAAAAACCATGTTGGATTTAGAGTTCCAAATTCATCATCTATATAGGAGAGAAGAGAGTGAAACCTAAAAATAAAAACTGCTACTGTAAACGAACGCTTCAACCTAGAAGAACAAAATGTGGTGAGCCAATTGGGATCTGTGTACTTGTCATTACCACCATGTATCACCAACATTGCGTGAAAAAGTATTTGCTGGTATTTCAGAAACTCTTAATTTCTTGGAAGCTTGGCAACCCTTTTCAATGAAATTGCTTTCCCACAGTCTCAGCTTAGGGCTACATGAAGCGGAAACAAATCATAAAGAGAAAACTGAGAACTCCTGTGTTTTGTCAGTTTTCAAAGTGCTTCTACAAACCATGTAGGATTTAGAGTTCCAAATTCATCATCTATATAGGAGAGAAGATTGTGAAACCTAAAAATAAAAACTGCTACTGTAAACGAACGCTTCAACTTAGAAGAAGAAAATTTGGTGAGTCAAGTGGGATTTGTGAACCGATCATTATTACCAAGTATCATCAAGATTGGGTGATATAATATTTGCCTGTATTTCGGACACTCGTAATTCCTTGGAAGCTTGGCAACCCCTCTCAGTGAAAGTGCTTTTCCACAGTCTCTGCTTAGGGCTACATGAAGCGGAAACAAATCATAGAGAAAAAACTGAGAACTCCTTTATTTTGTCAAGTTTCAAAGAGCTACTACACACCATTTTGGATTTAGAGTTCCAAATTCATCTATCTATATAGGAGAGAACAGAGGGAACCTAAAAATATAAACTGCTACTGTAAACGAACGCTTCAACCTAGAAGAACAAAATTTGGTGAGTCAAGTGGGATTTGTGTTCCGATCATTACCACCAAGTATCATCAAGATTGGGTGAAAAAATATTTGCTGGTATTTCGGAAACTCGTTATTTCTTAGAAGCTTGGCCACCCCTCTCAATAAAAGTGCTTTTCCGCAGTCTGTGCCTAGGGCTACTTGAAGAGGAAACAAACCATAGAGACAAAACTGAGAACTCCTTTATTTTGTCATGTTTCAAAGAGCTACTACAAACCATGTTGGATCTAGAGTTTCAAATCCATCTATCTTTATAGGAGAGAACAGAGAGAAAACTAAAAATAAAAACTGCTACTGTAAACGAACGCTTCAACCTAGAAGAACAAAATTTGGTGAGTCAAGTGGGATTTGTGAACCGATCTTTACCACCAAGTATCATCAAGATTGGGTGAAAAAATATTTGCGGGAATTTCGGAAACTCGTAATTTCTTGAAGCTTGGCAACCCCTCTCAATGAAAATTCTCTTCCACAGTCTCTGCTTAGGGCTACATGAAGCGGAACAAATCATAGAGACAAAACTGAGAACTCCTTTATTTTATCAATTTTCAAAGAGCTACTACAAACCATGTTGGATCTAGAGTTCCAAATTCATCATCTATATAGGAGAGAAAAGAGTGAAACCTGAAAAGAAAAACTGCTACTGTAAACGAACGCTTCAACCTAGAAGAACAAAATGTGGTGAGCCAAGTGGGATCTGTGTACTTGTCATTACCACCACGTATCACCAACATTGCATGAAAAAGTATTTGCTGGTATTTCAGAAACTCTTAATTTCTTGGAAGCGTGGCAACCCTTTTCAATGAAATTGCTTTCCCACAGTCTCAGCTTAGGGCTACATGAAGCGGAAACAAATCATAAAGAGAAAACTGAGAACTGCTGTGTTTTGTCCGTTTTCAAAGAGCTTCTACAAACCATGTTGGATTTAGAGTTCCAAATTCATCATCTATACAGGAGAGAAGAGAGTGAAACCTAAAAATAAAAACTGCTACTGTAAACGAACGCTTCAATCTAAAAGAACAAAATTTGGTGCGCCAAGTGGGATCTGTGTACTTGTCATTACCACCACGTATCCCCAACATTGGGTTAAAAAATATTTGCTGGTATTTCGGAAAGTAGTTATTTCTTAGAAGATTGGCCACCCCTCTCAATGAAAGTGCTTTTCCACAGTCTATGCCTAGGGCTACTTGAAGAGGAAACAAACCATAGAGACACAACTGAGAACTCCTTTATTTTGTCAAGTTACAAAGATCTACTATAAACCATGTTGGATTCAGAGTTCCAAATACATCTATCTATATAGGAGAGAAGAGAGTGAAACCTAAAAATAAAAACTGCTACTGTAAACGAACGCTTCAACTTAGAAGAAGAAAATTTGGTGAGTCAAGTGGGATTTGTGAACCGATCATTATTACCAAGTATCATCAAGATTGGGTGAAATAATATTTGCTGGTATTTCGGACACTCGTAATTTCTTGGTAGCTTGGCAACCCCTCTCAATGAAAGTGCTTTTCCACAGTCTCTGCTTAGGGCTACATGAAGCGGAAACAAATCATAGAGAAAAAACTGAGAACTCCTTTATTTTGTCAAGTTTCAAAGAGCTACTACACACCATTTTGGATTTAGAGTTCCAAATTCATCTATCTATATAGGAGAGAACAGAGGGAACCTAAAAATATAAACTGCTACTGTAAACGAACGCTTCAACCTAGAAGAACAAAATTTGGTGAGTCAAGTGGGATTTGTGAACCAATCTTTACCACCAAGTATCATCAAGATTGGGTGAAAAAATATTTGCTGGTATTTCGGAAACTCGTAATTTCTTGGAAGCTTGGCAACCCCTCTCAATGAAAGTTCTTTTCCACAGTCTCTGCTTAGGGCTACATGAAGCGGAACAAATCATAGAGACAAAACTGAGAACTCCTTTATTTTATCAATTTTCAAAGAGCTACTACAAACCATGTTGGATTTAGTGTTCCAAATTCATCAAATATATAGGAGAGAAAAGAGTGAAACCAAAAAATAAAAAATGCTAATATAAACGAACGCTTCTACCTAGAAGAACAAAATTTCGTGAGCCAAGTGGAATCTGTGTACTTGTCATTACCACCATGTATCATCAAGATTGGGTGAAATAATATTTGCTGGTATTTCAGAAACTCGTTATTTCTTAGAAGCTTGGCCACCCCTCTCAATGTAAGTGCTTTTCCACAGTCTGTGCCTAGGGCTACTTGAAGAGGAAACAAAACATAGAGACAAAACTGAGAACACCTTTATTTTGTCAAGTCTCAAAGAGCTACTACAAACCGTGTTGGATTTAGAGTTCCAAATTCATCTGTCTATATAGGAGAGAACAGAGTGAAACCTAAAAATAAAAACTGCTACTGTAAACGAACGCTTCAACCTAGAAAACAAAATTTGGTGAGCCAAGTGGGATTTGAGTACTTTTCATTACCATCACGTATCATCAAGATTGGGTGAAAAAATATTTGATGGTATTTCGGAAACTCGTAATTTCTTGGAAGCTTGGCAACCCCTTTCAATCAAGTGCTTTTCCACAGTCACTGCTTGGGGATTCATGAAGAGGAAACAAACCATAGAGACAAAACTGAGAACTCCTTTATTTTGTCAAGTTTCAAAGAGCTATTACACACCATTTTGGATTTAGTGTTCCAAATTCATCTATCTATATAGGAGAGAACAGAGGGAACATAAAAATATAATCTGCTACTGTAAATGAACGCTTCAACCTAGAAGAACAAAATTGGTGAGTCAAGTGGGATTTGTGTATCGATCATTACCACCAAGTATCATCAAGATTGGGTGAAAAAATATTAGCTGGTATTTCGGAAACTCGTAATTTCTTGGAAGCTTGGCAACCCCTTTCAATGAAAGTGCTTTTCCACAGTCTCTGCTTAGGGCTACATGAAGCGGAAAAAATCATAGAAAAAAACTGAGAACTCCTTTATTTTGTCAAGTTTCAAAGAGCTATTACACACCATTTTGGATTTAGAGTTCCAAATTCATCTATCTATATAGGAGAGAATGGAGGGAACCTAAAAATAAAAACTGCTACTGTAAACGAACGCTTCAACCTAGAAGAACAAAATTTGGTGAGTCAAGTGGGATTTTTGTACCGATCATTACCACCAAGTATCATCAACATTGGGTGAAAAAATGTTTGCTGGTATTTCGGAAAATCGTTATTTCTTGGAAGCTTGGCAACCCCTTTCAATGAAAGTGCTTTTCCACAGTCTCTGCTTAGGGTTACATGAAGCGGAAACAAATCATCGAGACAAAACTGAGAACTCCTTTATTTTGTCAAGTTTCAAAAAGCTACTACAAACCATGTTGGATTTAGAGTTCCAAATTCATCTATCTATATAGGAGAGAAGAGAGTGAAACCTAAAAATAAAAACTGCTACTGTAAACGAACGCTTCAACCTAGAATAAGAAAATTTGGTGAGTCAAGGGGGATTTGTGAACCGATCATTATTACCAAGTATCATCAAGATTGGGTGAAAAAACATTTGCTGGTATTTCGGAAACTCGTAATTTCTTGGAAGCTTGGCAACCCCTCTCAATGAAAGTGCTTTTCCTCAGTCTCTGCTTAGGGCTACATGAAGCGGAAACAAATGATAGAGACAAAACTGAGAACTCCTTTATTTTATCAATTTTCAAAGAGCTACTACAAACCATGTTGGATTTAGAGTTCCAAATTCATCATCTATATAGGAGAGAAAAGAGTGAAACCTAAAAAGAAAAACTGCTACTGTAAACGAACGCTTCAACCTAGAAGAACAAAATGTGGTGAGCCAAGTGGGATCTGTGTACTTGTCATTACCACCACGTATCACCAACATTGCGTGAAAAAGTATTTGCTGGTATTTCAGAAACTCTTAATTTCTTGGAAGCTTGGCAACCCTTTTCAATGATTTGCTTTCCCACAGTCTCAGCTTAGGGCTACATGAAGCGGAAACAAATCATAAAGAGAAAACTGAGAACTCCTGTGTTTTGTCAGTTTTCAAAGTGCTTCTACAAACCATGTTGGATTTAGAGTTCCAAATTCATCATTTATATAGGAGAGAAGAGAGTGAAACCTAAAAATAAAAACTGCTACTGTAAACGAACACTTCAACTTAGAAGAAGAAAATTTGGTGAGTCAAGTGGGATTTGTGAACCGATCATTATTACCAAGTATCATCAAGATTGGGTGATATAATATTTGCTGGTATTTCGGACACTCGTAATTTCTTGGAAGCTTGGCAACCCCTCTCAATGAAAGTGCTTTTCCACAGTCTCTTCTTAGGGCTACATGAAGCGGAAACAAATCATAGAGAAAAAACTGAGAACTCCTTTATTTTGTCAAGTTTCAAAGAGCTACTACACACCATTTTGTATTTTAGAGTTCCAAATTCATCTATCTATATAGGAGAGAACAGAGGGAACCTAAAAATATAAACTGCTACTGTAAACGAACGCTTCAACCTAGAAGAACAAAATTTGGTGAGTCAAGTGGGATTTGTGTTCCGATCATTACCACCAAGTATCATCAAGATTGGGTGAAAAAATATTTGCTGGTATTTCGGAAACTCGTTATTTCTTAGAAGCTTGGCCACCCCTCTCAATAAAAGTGCTTTTCCACAGTCTGTGCCTAGGGCTACTTGAAGAGGAAACAAACCATAGAGACAAAACTGAGAACTCCTTTATTTTGTCAAGTTTCAAAGAGTTACTACAAACCATGTTGGATTTAGAGTTTCAAATTCATCTATCTATATAGGAGAGAACAGAGTGAAAACTAAAAATAAAAACTGCTACTGTAAGCGAACGCTTCAAACTAGAAGAACAAAATTTGGTGAGTCGAGTGGGATTTGTGAACCGATCTTTACCACCAAGTATCATCAAGATTGGGTGAAAAAATATTTGCTGGAATTTCGGAAACTCGTAATTTCTTGAAGTTTGGCAACCCCTCTCAATGAAAGTTCTTTTCCACAGTCTCTGCTTAGCCCTACATGAAGCGGAAACAAATCATAGAGACAAAACTGAGAACTCCTTTTTTTTTTATCAATTTTGAAATAGCTACTACAAACCATGTTGGATTTAGAGTTCCAAATTCATCATCTATATAGGAGAGAAAAGAGTGAAACCTAAAAATAAAAACTGCTACTGTAAACGAACGCTTCAACCTAGAAGAACAAAATGTGGTGAGCCAAGTGGGATCTGTGTACTTGTCATTACCACCACGTATCACCAACATTGCATGAAAAAGTATTTGCTGGTATTTCAGAAACTCTTAATTTCTTGGAAGTTTGGCAACCCTTTTCAATGAAATTGCTTTCCCACAGTCTCAGCTTAGGGCTACATGAAGCGGAAACAAATCATAAAGAGAAAACTGAGAACTCCTGTGTTTTGTCAGTTTTCAAAGAGCTTCTACAAACCATGTTGGATTTAGAGTTCCAAATTCATCATCTATATAGGAGAGAAGAGAGTGAAACCTAAAAATAAAAACTGCTACTGTAAACGAACGCTTCAACCTAGAAGAACAAAATGTGGTGAGCCAAGTGGGATCTGTGTACTTGTCATTACCACCACGTATCACCAACATTGCGTGAAAAAGTATTTGCTGGTATTTCAGAAACTCTTAATTTCTTGGAAGCTTGGCAACCCTTTTCAATGAAATTGCTTTCCCACAGTCTCAGCTTAGGGCTACATGAAGCGGAACCAAATCATAAAGAGAAAACTGAGAACTCCTGTGTTTTGTCAGTTTTCAAAGTGCTTCTACAAACCATGTTGGATTTAGAGTTCCAAAATCATCATCTATATAGGAGAGAAGATTTTGAAACCTAAAAATAAAACTGCTACTGTAAACGAACGCTTCAACTTAGAAGAAGAAAATATGGTGAGTCAAGTGGGATTTGTGAACCGATCATTATTACCAAGTATCATCAAGATTGGGTGATATAATATTTGCTGGTATTTCGGACACTCGTAATTTCTTAGAAGCTTGGCATCCCCTCTCAGTGAAAGTGCTTTTCCACAGTCTCTGCCTAGGGCTACATGAAGCGGAAAAAAATCATAGAGAAAAAACTGAGAACTCCTTTATTTTGTCAAGTTTCAAAGAGCTACTACACACCATTTTGGATTTAGAGTTCCAAATTCATCTATCTATATAGGAGAGAACAGAGGGAACCTGAAAATATAAACTGCTACTGTAAACGAACGCTTCAACCTAGAAGAACAAAATTTGGTGAGTCAAGTGGGATTTGTGTTCCGATCATTACCACCAAGTATCATCAAGATTGGGTGAAAAAATATTTGCTGGTATTTCGGAAACTCGTTATTTCTTAGAAGCTTGGCCACCCCTCTCAATAAAAGTGCTTTTCCACAGTCTGTGCCTAGGGCTACTTGAAGAGGAAAAAAACCATAGAGACAAAACTGAGAACTCCTTTATTTTTGTCAAGTTTCAAAGAGTTACTACAAACCATGTTGGATTTAGAGTTTCAAATTCATCTATCTATATAGGAGAGAACAGAGTGAAAACTAAAAATAAAAACTGCTACTGTAAGCGAAGGCTTCAAACTAGAAGAGCAAAATTTGGTGAGTCGAGTGGGATTTGTGAACCGATCTTTACCACCAAGTATCATCAAGATTGCGTGAAAAAATATTTGCTGGAATTTCGGAAACTCGTAATTTCTTGAAGTTTGGCAACCCCTCTCAATGAAAGTTCTTTTCCACAGTCTCTGCTTAGCCCTACATGAAGCGGAAACAAATCATAGAGACAAAACTGAGAACTCCTTTTTTTTATCAATTTTCAAATAGCTACTACAAACCATGTTGGATTTAGAGTTCCAAATTCATCATCTATATAGGAGAGAAAAGAGTGAAACCTAAAAGGAAAAACTGCTACTGTAAACGAACGCTTCAACCTAGAAGAACAAAATGTGGTGAGCCAAGTGGGATCTGTGTACTTGTCATGACCACCACGTATCACCAACATTGCATGAAAAAGTATTTGCTGGTATTTCAGAAACTCTTAATTTCTTGGAAGTTTGGCAACCCTTTTCAATGAAATTGCTTTCCACAGTCTCAGCTTAGGGCTACATGAAGCGGAAACAAATCATAAAGAGAAAACTGAGAACTCCTGTGTTTTGTCAGTTTTCAAAGAGCTTCTACAAACCATGTTGGATTTAGAGTTCCAAATTCTTCATCTATATAGGAGAGAAGAGAGTGAAACCTAAAAATAAAAACTGCTACTGTAAACGAACGCTTCAACCTAGAAGAACAAAATTTGGTGCGCCAAGTGGGATATGTGTACTTGTCATTACCACCACGTATCACCAACATTGGGTTAAAAAATATTTGCTGGTATTTCGGAAAGTCGTTATTTCTTAGAAGCTTGGCCACCCCTCTCAATGAAAGTTTTTTTTCCACAGTTTGTACCTAGGGCTACTTGAAGAGGAAACAAACCATAGAGACACAACTGAGAACTCCTTTATTTTGTCAAGTTACAAAGATCTAATATAAACCATGTTGGATTCAGAGTTCCAAATATATCTATCTATATAGGAGAGAAGAGAGTGAAACCTAAAAATAAAAACTGCTACTGTAAACGAACGCTTCAACTTAGAAGAAGAAAATTTGGTGAGTCAAGTGGGATTTGTGAACCGATCATTATTACCAAGTATCATCAAGATTGTGTGAAATAATATTTGCTGGTATTTCGGACACTCGTAATTTCTTGGAAGCTTGGCAACCCCTCTCAATGAAAGTGCTTTTCCAAGTCTCTGCTTAGGGCTACATGAAGCGGAAACAAATCATAGAGAAAAAACTGAGAACTCCTTTATTTTGTCAAGTTGAAAAGAGCTACTACACACCATTTTGGATTTAGAGTTCCAAATTCATCTATCTATATAGGAGAGAACAGAGGGAACCTAAAAATATAAACTGCTACTGTAAACGAACGCTTCAACCTAGAAGAACAAAATTTGGTGAGTCAAGTGGGATTTGTGTTCCGATCATTACCACCAAGTATCATCAAGTTTGGGTGAAAAAATATTTGCTGGTATTTCGGAAACTCGTTATTTCTTAGAAGCTTGGCCACCCCTCTCAATAAAAGTGCTTTTCCACAGTCTGTGCCTAGGGCTACTTGAAGAGGAAACAAACCATAGAGACAAAACTGAGAACTCCTTTATTTTGTCATGTTTCAAAGAGCTACTACATACCATGTTGGATCTAGAGTTTCAAATCCATCTATCTTTATAGGAGAGAACAGAGAGAAAACTAAAAATAAAAACTGCTACTGTAAAAGAACGCTTCAAACTAGAAGAACAAAATTTGGTGAGTCAAGTGGGATTTGTGAACCGATCTTTACCACCAAGTATCATCAAGATTGGGTGAAAAAATATTTGCGGGAATTTCGGAAACTCGTAATTTCTTGAAGCTTGGCATCCCCTCTCAATGAAAATTCTCTTCCACAGTCTCTGCTTAGGGCTACATGAAGCGGAAACAAATCATAGAGACAAAACTGAGAACTCCTTTATTTTATCAATTTTCAAAGAGCTACTACAAACCATGTTGGATCTAGAGTTCCAAATTCATCATCTATATAGGAGAGAAAAGAGTGAAACCTGAAAAGACAAACTGCTACTGTAAACGAACGCTTCAACCTAGAAGAACAAAATGTGGTGAGCCAAGTGGGATCTGTGTACTTGTCATTACCACCACGTATCACCAACATTGCATGAAAAAGTATTTGCTGGTATTTCAGAAACTCTTAATTTCTTGGAAGCTTGGCAACCGTTTTCAATGAAATTGCTTTCCCACAGTCTCAGCTTAGGGCTACATGAAGCGGAAACAAATCATAAAGAGAAAACTGAGAACTGCTGTGTTTTGTCAGTTTTCAAAGAGCTTCTACAAACCATGTTGGATTTAGAGTTCCAAATTCATCATCTATACAGGAGAGAAGAGAGTGAAACCTAAAAATAAAAACTGCTACTGTAAACGAACGCTTCAATCTAGAAGAACAAAATTTGGTGCGCCAAGTGGGATCTGTGTACTTGTCATTACCACCACGTATCACCAACATTGGGTTAAAAAATATTTGCTGGTATTTCGGAAAGTAGTTATTTCTTAGAAGATTGGCCACCCCTCTCAATGAAAGTGCTTTTCCACAGTCTATGCCTAGGGCTACTTGAAGAGGAAACAAACCATAGAGACACAACTGAGAACTCCTTTATTTTGTCAAGTTACAAAGATCTACTATAAACCATGTTGGATTCAGAGTTCCAAATACATCTATCTATATAGGAGAGAAGAGAGTGAAACCTAAAAATAAAAACTGCTACTGTAAACGAACGCTTCATCTTAGAAGAAGAAAATTTGGTGAGTCAAGTGGGATTTGTGAACCGATCATTATTACCAAGTATCATCAAGATTGGGTGAAATAATATTTGCTGGTATTTCGGACACTCGTAATTTCTTGGTAGCTTGGCAACCCCTCTCAATGAAAGTGCTTTTCCACAGTCTCTGCTTAGGGCTACATGAAGCGGAAACAAATCATAGAGAAAAAACTGAGAACTCCTTTATTTTGTCAAGTTTCAAAGAGCTACTACACACCATTTTGGATTTAGAGTTCCAAATTCATCTATCTATATAGGAGAGAACAGAGGGAACCTAAAAATATAAACTGTTACTGTAAACGAACGCTTCAACCTAGAAGAACAAAATTTGGTGAGTCAAGTGGGATTTGTGAACCAATCTTTACCACCAAGTATCATCAAGATTGGGTGAAAAAATATTTCCTGGTATTTCGGAAACTCGTAATTTCTTGGAAGCTTGGCAACCCCTCTCAATGAAAGTTCTTTTCCACAGTCTCTGCTTAGGGCTACATGAAGCGGAAACAAATCATAGAGACAAAACTGAGAACTCCTTTATTTTATCAATTTTCAAAGAGCTACTACAAACCATGTTGGATTTAGTGTTCCAAATTCATCAAATATATAGGAGAGAAAAGAGTGAAACCAAAAAATAAAAAATGCTAATATAAACGAACGCTTCTACCTAGAAGAACAAAATTTCGTGAGCCAAGTGGGATCTGTGTACTTGTCATTACCACCCCGTATCATCAAGATTGGGTGAAATAATATTTGCTGGTATTTCAGAAACTCGTTATTTCTTAGAAGCTTGGCCACCCCTCTCAATGTAAGTGCTTTTCCACAGTCTGTGCCTAGGGCTACTTGAAGAGGAAACAAAACATAGAGACAAAACTGAGAACACCTTTATTTTGTCAAGTCTCAAAGAGCTACTACAAACCATGTTGGATTTAGAGTTCCAAATTCATCTGTCTATATAGGAGAGAACAGAGTGAAACCTAAAAATAAAAACTGCTACTGTAAACGAACGCTTCAACCTAGAAAACAAAATTTGGTGAGCCAAGTGGGATTTGAGTACTTTTCATTACCATCACGTATCATCAAGATTGGGTGAAAAAATATTTGATGGTATTTCGGAAACTCGTAATTTCTTGGAAGCTTGGCAACCCCTTTCAATCAAGTGCTTTTCCACAGTCACTGCTTGGGGATTCATGAAGAGGAAACAAACCATAGAGACAAAACTGAGAACTCCTTTATTTTGTCAAGTTTCAAAGAGCTATTACACACCATTTTGGATTTAGTGTTCCAAATTCATCTATCTATATAGGAGAGAACAGAGGGAACCTAAAAATATAATCTGCTACTGTAAATGAACGCTTCAACCTAGAAGAACAAAATTGGTGAGTCAAGTGGGATTTGTGTATCGATCATTACCACCAAGTATCATCAAGATTGGGTGAAAAAATATTAGCTGGTATTTCGGAAACTCGTAATTTCTTGGAAGCTTGGCAACCCCTTTCAATGAAAGTGCTTTTCCACAGTCTCTGCTTAGGGCTACATGAAGCGGAAAAAATCATAGAAAAAAACTGAGAACTCCTTTATTTTGTCAAGTTTCAAAGAGCTATTACACACCATTTTGGATTTAGAGTTCCAAATTCATCTATCTGTATAGGAGAGAATGGAGGGAACCTAAAAATAAAAACTGCTACTGTAAACGAACGCTTCAACCTAGAAGAACAAAATTTGGTGAGTCAAGTGGGATTTTTGTACCGATCATTACCACCAAGTATCATCAACATTGGGTGAAAAAATGTTTGCTGGTATTTCGGAAAATCGTAATTTCTTGGAAGCTTGGCAACCCCTTTCAATGAAAGTGCTTTTCCACAGTCTCTGCTTAGGGTTACATGAAGCGGAAACAAATCATCGAGACAAAACTGAGAACTCCTTTATTTTGTCAAGTTTCAAACAGCTACTACAAACCATGTTGGATTTAGAGTTCCAAATTCATCTATCTATATAGGAGAGAAGAGAGTGAAACCTAAAAATAAAAACTGCTACTGTAACCGAACGCTTCAACCTAGAAGAAGAAAATTTGGTGAGTCAAGGGGGATTTGTGAACCGATCATTATTACCAAGTATCATCAAGATTGGGTGAAAAAACATTTGCTGGTATTTCGGAAACTCATAATTTCTTGGAAGCTTGGCAACCCGGTTCAATGAAATTGCTTTTTTACAGTCTCTGCTTAGGGCTACATGAAACGGAAACAAATCATAGAGATAAAACTGTGAACTCCTTTATTTTGTCAAGATTCAAAGTGCTATTACACACCATTTTGGATTTAGATTTCCAAATTCATCTATCTATATAGGAGAGAACAGAGGGAACCTAAAAATATAAACTGCTACTGTAAACGAACGCTTCAACCTAGAAGAACAAAATTGGTGAGTCAAGTGGGATTTGTGTACCGATCATTACCACCAAGTATCATCAAGATTGGGTGAAAAAATATTAGCTGGTATTTCAGAAACTCGTAATTTCTTGGAAGCTTGGCAACCCCTTTCAATGAAATTGCTTTTCCACAGTCTCTGCTTAGGGCTACATGAAGCGGAAACAAATCATCGAGACAAAACTGAGAACTCCTTTATTTTGTCAAGTTTCAAAGAGCTACTACAAACCATGTTGGATTTAGAGTTCCAAATTCATTTATCTATATAGGAGAGAACAGAGGGAATCTAAAAATATAAACTGCTACTGTAAACGAACGCTTCAACCTAGAAGAACAAAATTCGTGAGTCAAGTGGGATTTGTGTACCGATCATTACCACCAAGTATCATCAAGATTGGGTGAAAAAATATTTGCTGGTATTTCGGAAACTCGTAATTTCTTGGAAGCTTGGCAACCCCTCTCAATGAAAGTGCTTTTCCTCAGTCTCTCTTAGGGCTACATGAAGCGGAAACAAATCATAGAGACAAAACTGAGAACTCCTTTATTTTATCAATTTTCAAAGAGCTACTACAAACCATGTTGGATTTAGAGTTCCAAATTCATCATCTATATAGGAGAGAAAAGAGTGAAACCTAAAAAGAAAAACTGCTACTGTAAACGAACGCTTCAACCTAGAAGAACAAAATGTGGTGAGCCAAGTGGGATCTCTGTACTTGTCATTACCACCACGTATCACCAACATTGCATGAAAAAGTATTTGCTGGTATTTCAGAAACTCTTAATTTCTTGGAAGCGTGGCAACCCTTTTCAATGAAATTGCTTTCCCACAGTCTCAGCTTAGGGCTACATGAAGCGGAAACAAATCATAAAGAGAAAACTGAGAACTCCTGTGTTTTGTCAGTTTTCAAAGTGCTTCTACAAACCATGTTGGATTTAGAGTTCCAAATTCATCATCTATATAGGAGAGAAGAGAGTGAAACCTAAAAATAAAAACTGCTACTGTAAACGAACGCTTCAACCTAGAAGAACAAAATGTGGTGAGCCAAGTGGGATCTGTGTACTTGTCATTACCACCACGTATCACCAACATTGCGTGAAAAAGTATTTGCTGGTATTTCAGAAACTCTTAATTTCTTGGAAGCTTGGCAACCCTTTTCAATGAAATTGCTTTCCCACAGTCTCAGCTTAGGGCTACATGAAGCGGAAACAAATCATAAAGAGAAAACTGAGAACTCCTGTGTTTTGTCAGTTTTCAAAGTGCTTCTACAAACCATGTTGGATTTAGAGTTCCAAATTCATCATTTATATAGGAGAGAAGAGAGTGAAACCTAAAAATAAAAACTGCTACTGTAAACGAACGCTTCAACTTAGAAGAAGAAAATTTGGTGAGTCAAGTGGGATTTGTGAACCGATCATTATTACCAAGTATCATCAAGATTGGGTGATATAATATTTGCTGGTATTTCGGACACTCGTAATTTCTTGGAAGCTTGGCAACCCCTCTCAATGAAAGTGCTTTTCCACAGTCTCTGCTTAGGGCTACATGAAGCAGAAACAAATCATAGAGAAAAAACTGAGAACTCCTTTATTTTGTCAAGTTTCAAAGAGCTACTACACACCATTTTGGATTTAGAGTTCCAAATTCATCTATCTATATAGGAGAGAACAGAGGGAACCTAAAAATATAAACTGCTACTGTAAACGAACGCTTCAACCTAGAAGAACAAAATTTGGTGAGTCAAGTGGGATTTGTGTTCCGATCATTACCACCAAGTATCATCAAGATTGGGTGAAAAAATATTTGCTGGTATTTCGGAAACTCGTTATTTCTTAGAAGCTTGGCCACCCCTCTCAATAAAAGTGCTTTTCCACAGTCTGTGCCTAGGGCTACTTGAAGATTAAACAAACCATAGAGACAAAACTGAGAACTCCTTTATTTTGTCAAGTTTCAAAGAGTTACTACAAACCATGTTGGATTTAGAGTTTCAAATTCATCTATCTATATAGGAGAGAACAGAGTGAAAACTAAAAATAAAAACTGCTACTGTAAGCGAACGCTTCAAACTAGAAGAACAAAATTTGGTGAGTCGAGTGGGATTTGTGAACCGATCTTTACCACCAAGAATCATCAAGATTGGGTGAAAAAATATTTGCTGGAATTTCGGAAACTCGTAATTTCTTGAAGTTTGGCAACCCCTCTCAATGAAAGTTCTTTTCCACAGTCTCTGCTTAGCCCTACATGAAGCGGAAACAAATCATAGAGACAAAACTGAGAACTCCTTTTTTTTTTATCAATTTTCAAATAGCTACTACAAACCATGTTGGATTTAGAGTTCCAAATTCATCATCTATATAGGAGAGAAAAGAGTGAAACCTAAAAATAAAAACTGCTACTGTAAACGAACGCTTCAACCTAGAAGAACAAAATGTGGTGAGCCAAGTGGGATCTGTGTACTTGTCATTACCACCACGTATCACCAACATTGCATGAAAAAGTATTTGCTGGTATTTCAGAAACTCTAAATTTCTTGGAAGTTTGGCAACCCTTTTTAATGAAATTGCTTTCCCACAGTCTCAGCTTAGGGCTACATGAAGCGGAAACAAATCATAAAGAGAAAACTGAGAACTCCTGTGTTTTGTCAGTTTTCAAAGAGCTTCTACAAACCATGTTAGATTTAGAGTTCCAAATTCATCATCTATATAGGAGAGAAGAGAGTGAAACCTAAAAATAAAAACTGCTACTGTAAACGAACGCTTCAACCTAGAAGAACAAAATGTGGTGAGCCAAGTGGGATCTGTGTACTTGTCATTACCACCACGTATCACCAACATTGCGTGAAAAAGTATTTGCTGGTATTTCAGAAACTCTTAATTTCTTGGAAGCTTGGCAACCCTTTTCAATGAAATTGCTTTCCCACAGTCTCAGCTTAGGGCTACATGAAGCGGAAACAAATCATAAAGAGAAAACTGAGAACTCCTGTGTTTTGTCAGTTTTCAAAGTGCTTCTACAAACCATGTTGGATTTAGAGTTCCAAATTCATCATCTATATAGGAGAGAAGATTGTGAAACCTAAAAATAAAAACTGCTACTGTAAACGAACGCTTCAACTTAGAAGAAGAAAATTTGGTGAGTCAAGTGGGATTTGTGAACCGATCATTATTACCAAGTATCATCAAGATTGGGTGATATAATATTTGCTGGTATTTCGGACACTCGTAATTTCTTAGAAGCTTGGCAACCCCTCTCAGTGAAAGTGCTTTTCCACAGTCTCTGCTTAGGGCTACATGAAGCGGAAACAAATCATAGAGAAAAAACTGGGAACTCCTTTATTTTGTCAAGTTTCAAAGAGCTACTACACACCATTTTGGATTTAGAGTTCCAAATTCATCTATCTATATAGGAGAGAACAGAGGGAACCTAAAAATATAAACTGCTACTGTAAACGAACGCTTCAACCTAGAAGAACAAAATTTGGTGTGTCAAGTGGGATTTGTGTTCCGATCATTACCACCAAGTATCATCAAGATTGGGTGAAAAAATATTTGCTGGTATTTCGGAAACTCGTTATTTCTTAGAAGCTTGGCCACCCCTCTCAATAAAAGTGCTTTTCCACAGTCTGTGCCTAGGGCTACTTGAAGAGGAAACAAACCATAGAGACAAAACTGAGAACTCCTTTATTTTGTCAAGTTTCAAAGAGTTACTACAAACCATGTTGGATTTAGAGTTTCAAATTCATCTATCTATATAGGAGAGAACAGAGTGAAAACTAAAAATAAAAACTGCTACTGTAAGCGAACGCTTCAAACTAGAAGAGCAAAATTTGGTGAGTCGAGTGGGATTTGTGAACCGATCTTTACCACCAAGTATCATCAAGATTGCGTGAAAAAATATTTGCTGGAATTTCGGAAACTCGTAATTTCTTGAAGTTTGGCAACCCCTCTCAATGAAAGTTCTTTTCCACAGTCTCTGCATAGCCCTACATGAAGCGGAAACAAATCATAGAGACAAAACTGAGAACTCCTTTTTTTTATCAATTTTCAAATAGCTACTACAAACCATGTTGGATTTAGAGTTCCAAATTCATCATCTATATAGGAGAGAAAAGAGTGAAACCTAAAAGGAAAAACTGCTACTGTAAACGAACGCTTCAACCTAAAGAACAAAATGTGGTGAGCCAAGTGGGATCTGTGTACTTGTCATTACCACCACGTATCACCAACATTGCATGAAAAAGTATTTGCTGGTATTTCAGAAACTCTTAATTTCTTGGAAGTTTGGCAACCCTTTTCAATGAAATTGCTTTCCCACAGTCTCAGCTTAGGGCTACATGAAGCGGAAACAAATCATAAAGAGAAAACTGAGAACTCCTGTGTTTTGTCAGTTTTCAAAGAGCTTCTACAAACCATGTTGGATTTAGAGTTCCAAATTCATCATCTATATAGGAGAGAAGAGAGTGATACCTAAAAATAAAAACTGCTACTGTAAACGAACGCTTCAACCTAGAAGAACAAAATTTGGTGCGCCAAGTGGGATCTGTGTACTTGTCATTACCACCACGTATCACCAACATTGGGTTAAAAAATATTTGCTGGTATTTCGGAAAGTCGTTATTTCTTAGAAGCTTGGCCACCCCTCTCAATGAAAGTTTTTTTTCCACAGTTTGTACCTAGGGCTACTTGAAGAGGAAACAAACCATAGAGACACAACTGAGAACTCCTTTATTTTGTCAAGTTACAAAGATCTAATATAAACCATGTTGGATTCAGAGTTCCAAATATATCTATCTATATAGGAGAGAAGAGAGTGAAACCTAAAAATAAAAACTGCTACTGTAAACGAACGCTTCAACTTAGAAGAAGAAAATTTGGTGAGTCAAGTGGGATTTGTGAACCGATCATTATTACCAAGTATCATCAAGATTGTGTGAAATAATATTTGCTGGTATTTCGGACACTCGTAATTTCTTGGAAGCTTGGCAACCCCTCTCAATGAAAGTGCTTTTCCAAGTCTCTGCTTAGGGCTACATGAAGCGGAAACAAATCATAGAGAAAAAACTGAGAACTCCTTTATTTTGTCATGTTGAAAAGAGTTACTACACACCATTTTGGATTTAGAGTTCCAAATTCATCTATCTATATAGGAGAGAACAGAGGGAACCTAAAAATATAAACTGCTACTGTAAACGAACGCTTCAACCTAGAAGAACAAAATTTGGTGAGTCAAGTGGGATTTGTGTTCCGATCATTACCACCAAGTATCATCAAGATTGGGTGAAAAAATATTTGCTGGTATTTCGGAAACTCGTTATTTCTTAGAAGCTTGGCCACCCCTCTCAATAAAAGTGCTTTTCCGCAGTCTGTGCCTAGGGCTACTTGAAGAGGAAACAAACCATAGAGACAAAACTGAGAACTCCTTTATTTTGTCAAGTTTCAAAGAGCTGCTACACACCATTTTGGATTTAGAGTTCCAAATTCATCTATCTATATAGGAGAGAACAGAGGGAACCTAAAAATATAAACTGCTACTGTAAACGAACGCTTCAACCTAGAAGAACAAAATTTGGTGAGTCAAGTGGGATTTGTGAACCAATCTTTACCACCAAGTATCATCAAGATTGGGTGAAAAAATATTTCCTGGTATTTCGGAAACTCGTAATTTCTTGGAAGCTTGGCAACCCCTCTCAATGAAAGTTCTTTTCCACAGTCTCTGCTTAGGGCTACACGAAGCGGAAACGAATCATAGAGACAAAACTGAGAACTCCTTTATTTTATCAATTTTCAAAGAGCTACTACAAACCATGTTGGATTTAGTGTTCCAAATTCATCAAATATATTGGAGAGAAAAGAGTGAAACCAAAAAATAAAAAATGCTAATATAAACGAACGCTTCTACCTAGAAGAACAAAATTTCGTGAGCCAAGTGGGATCTGTGTACTTGTCATTACCACCACGTATCATCAAGATTGGGTGAAATAATATTTGCTGGTATTTCAGAAACTCGTTATTTCTTAGAAGCTTGGCCACCCCTCTCAATGTAAGTGCTTTTCCACAGTCTGTGCCTAGGGCTACTTGAAGAGGAAACAAAACATAGAGACAAAACTGAGAACACCTTTATTTTGTCAAGTCTCAAAGAGCTACTACAAACCATGTTGGATTTAGAGTTCCAAATTCATCTGTCTATATAGGAGAGAACAGAGTGAAACCTAAAAATAAAAACTGCTACTGTAAACGAACGCTTCAACCTAGAAAACAAAATTTGGTGAGCCAAGTGGGATTTGAGTACTTTTCATTACCATCACGTATCATCAAGATTGGGTGAAAAAATATTTGATGGTATTTCGGAAACTCGTAATTTCTTGGAAGCTTGGCAACCCCTTTCAATCAAGTGCTTTTCCACAGTCACTGCTTGGGGATTCATGAAGAGGAAACAAACCATAGAGACAAAACTGAGAACTCCTTTATTTTGTCAAGTTTCAAAGAGCTATTACACACCATTTTGGATTTAGTGTTCCAAATTCATCTATCTATATAGGAGAGAACAGAGGGAACCTAAAAATATAATCTGCTACTGTAAATGAACGCTTCAACCTAGAAGAACAAAATTGGTGAGTCAAGTGGGATTTGTGTATCGATCATTACCACCAAGTATCATCAAGATTGGGTGAAAAAATATTAGCTGGTATTTCGGAAACTCGTAATTTCTTGGAAGCTTGGCAACCCCTTTCAATGAAAGTGCTTTTCCACAGTCTCTGCTTAGGGCTACATGAAGCGGAAAAAATCATAGAAAAAAACTGAGAACTCCTTTATTTTGTCAAGTTTCAAAGAGCTATTACACACCATTTTGGATTTAGAGTTCCAAATTCATCTATCTATATAGGAGAGAATAGAGGGAACCTAAAAATAAAAACTGCTACTGTAAACGAACGCTTCAACCTAGAAGAACAAAATTTGGTGAGTCAAGTGGGATTTTTGTACCGATCATTACCACCAAGTATCATCAACATTGGGTGAAAAAATGTTTGCTGGTATTTCGGAAAATCGTTATTTCTTGGAAGCTTGGCAACCCCTTTCAATGAAAGTGCTTTTCCACAGTCTCTGCTTAGGGTTACATGAAGCGGAAACAAATCATCGAGACAAAACTGAGAACTCCTTTATTTTGTCAAGTTTCAAACAGCTACTACAAACCATGTTGGATTTAGAGTTCCAAATTCATCTATCTATATAGGAGAGAAGAGAGTGAAACCTAAAAATAAAATCTGCTACTGTAAACGAACGCTTCAACCTAGAAGAAGAAAATTTGGTGAGTCAAGGGGGATTTGTGAACCGATCATTATTACCAAGTATCATCAAGATTGGGTGAAAAAACATTTGCTGGTATTTCGGAAACTCATAATTTCTTGGAAGCTTGGCAACCCGGTTCAATGAAATTGCTTTTCCACAGTCTCTGCTTAGGGCTACATGAAACGGAAACAAATCATAGAGAGAAAACTGTGAACTCCTTTATTTTGTCAAGATTCAAAGTGCTATTACACACCATTTTGGATTTAGATTTCCAAATTCATCTATCTATATAGGAGAGAACAGAGGGAACCTAAAAATATAAACTGCTACTGTAAACGAACGCTTCAACCTAGAAGAACAAAATTCGTGAGTCAAGTGGGATTTGTGTGCCGATCATTACCACCAAGTATCATCAAGATTTTGTGAAAAAATATTTGCTGGTATTTCGGAAACTCGTAATTTCTTGGAAGCTTGGCAACCCCTCTCAATGAAAGTGCTTTTCCACAGTCTCTGCTTAGGGCTACATGAAGCGGAAACAAATCATAGAGACAAAACTGAGAACTCCTTTATTTTATCAATTTTCAAAGAGCTACTACAAACCATGTTGGTTTTAGAGTTCCAAATTCATCATCTATATTGGAGAGAAAAGAATGAAACCTAAAAATAAAAACTGGTACTGTAAAAGATCGCTTCAACCTAGAAGAAGAAAATTTGGTGAGTCAACTGGGATTTGTGAACAGATCATTACCACCAAGTATCATCAAGATTGGGTGAAAAAATATTTGCTGTTATTTCGGAAACTCGTAATTTCATGGAAGCTTGGCAACCCCTCTCAATGAAAGTTCTTTTCCACAGTCTCTGCTTAGGGCTACATGAAGCAGAAACAAATCATAGAGACAAAACTGAGAATTCCTTTATTTTATCAATTTTCAAAGAGCTACTACAAACCATGTTGGATTTAGAGTTCCAAATTCATCATCCATATAGGAGAGAAAAGAGTGAAACCTAAAAATAAAAACTGCTACTGTAAACGAACGCTTCAACCTAGAAGAACAAAATTTGGTGAGCCATGTGGGATCTGTGTACTTGTCATTACCACCACGAATCACCAACATTGGGTGAAAAAATATTTGCTGGTATTTCAGAAACTCGTAATTTCTTGGAAGCTTGGCAACCGTTTTCAATGAAAGTGCTTTCCCACAGTCTCTGCTAGGGCTACATGAAGCGGAAACAAATCATAGAGAGAAAACTGAGAACTCCTGTATTCTGTCAATTTCCAAAGAGCTACTGCAAACCAAGTTGGATTTAGAGTTCCAAATTCATCATCTATATAGGAGAGAAAAGAGTGAAACCTGAAAATAAAAATGCTACTGTAAACGATCGCTTCAACCTAGAAGAACAAAATTTGGTGAGCCAAGTGGGATCTGTGTACTTGTCATTACCACCACGTATCACCAACATTGGGTGAAAAAACATTTGCTGGTATTTCGGAAACTCGTTATTTCTTAGAAGCTTTACCACCCCTCTCAATGAAAGTGCTTTTCCACAGTCTGTGCCTAGGGCTACATGAAGCGGAAACAAATTATAGAGAGAAAACTGAGAACTCCTGTATTCTGTCAATTTACAAGGAGCTACTGCAAACCATGTTGGATTTAGAGTTCCAAATTCATCATCTATATAGGAGAGAAAAGAGTGAAACCTGAAAATAAAAATGCTACTGTAAACGAACGCTTCAACCTAGAAGAACAAAATTTGGTGAGCCAAGTGGGATCTGTGTACTTGTCATTACCACCACGTATCACCAACATTGGGTGAAAAAACATTGGCTGGTATTTCGGAAACTCGTTATTTCTTAGAAGCTTTACCATCCCTCTCAATACAAGTGCTTTTCCACAGTCTGTGCCTAGGGCTACTTGAAGAGGAAACAAACCATAGAGACAAAACTGAGAATTCCTTTATTTTGTCAAGTTACAAAGTTCTACTACAAACCATGTTGGATTTAGAGTTCCAAATTCATCTATCTATATAGGAGAGAAGAGAGTGAAACCTAAAAATAAAAACTGCTACTGTAAACGAACGCTCCAACCTAGTAGAAGAAAATTTGGTGAGTCAAGGGGGATTTGTGAACCGATCATTATTACCAAGTATCATCAAGATTGGGTGAAAAAACATTTGCTGGTATTTCGGAAACTCGTAATTTCTTGGAAGCTTGGCAACCCCGTTCAATGAAATTGCTTTTCCACAGTCTCTGCTTAGGGCTACATGAAACGGAAAGAAACCATAGAGAGAAAACTGTGAACTCCTTTATTTTATCAAGTTTCAAAGTGCTATTACACACCATTTTGGATTTAGAGTTCCAAATTCATCTATCTATATAGGAGAGAACAGATGGAACCTAAAAATATAAACTGCTACTGTAAACGAACGCTTCAACCTAGAAGAACAAAATTGGTGAGTCAAGTGGGATTTGTGTACCGATCATTACCACCAAGTATCATCAAGATTGGGTGAAAAAATATTAGCTGGTATTTCAGAAACTCGTAATTTCTTGGAAGCTTGGCAACCCCTTTCAATGAAAGTGCTTTTCCACAGTCTCTGCTTAGGGCTACATGAAGCGGAAACAAATCATCGAGACAAAACTGAGAACTCCTTTATTTTGTCAAGTTTCAAAGAGCTACTACAAACCATGTTGGATTTAGAGTTCCAAATTCATTTATCTATATAGGAGAGAACAGAGGGAACCTAAAAATATAAACTGCTACTGTAAACGAACGCTTCAACCTAGAAGAACAAAATTCGTGAGTCAAGTGGGATTTGTGTACCGATCATTATTACCAAGTATCATCAAGATTGGGTGAAAAAACATTTGCTGGTATTTCGGAAACTCGTAATTTCTTGGAAGCTTGGCAACCCCTCTCAATGAAAGTGCTTTTCCACAGTCTCTGCTTAGGGCTACATGAAGCGGAAACAAATCATAGAGACAAAACTGAGAACTCCTTTATTTTATCAATTTTCAAAGAGCTACTACAAACCATGTTGGATTTAGAGTTCCAAATTCATCATCTATATTGGAGAGAAAAGAGTGAAACCTGAAAATAAAAATGCTACTGTAAACGAACGCTTCAACCTAGAAGAAGAAAATTTTGGTGAGTCAACTGGGATTTGTGAACAGATCATTACCACCAAGTATCATCAAGATTGGGAGAAAAAATATTTGCTGTTATTTCGGAAACTCGTAATTTCTTGGAAGCTTGGCAACCCCTCTCAATGAAAGTTCTTTTCCACAGTCTCTGCTTAGGGCTACATGAAGCAGAAACAAATCATAGAGACAAAACTGAGAACTCCTTTATTTTATCAATTTTCAAAGAGCTACTACAAACCATGTTGGATTTAGAGTTCCAAATTCATCATCTATATAGGAGAGAAAAGAGTGAAACCTAAAAATAAAAACTGCTACTGTAAACGAACGCTTCAACCTAGAAGAACAAAATTTGGTGAGCCATGTGGGATCTGTGTACTTGTCATTACCACCACGAATCACCAACATTGGGTGAAAAAATATTTGCTGGTATTTCAGAAACTCGTAATTTCTTGGAAGCTTGGCAACCGTTTTCAATGAAAGTGCTTTCCCACAGTCTCTGCTAGGGCTACATGAAGCGGAAACAAATCATAGAGAGAAAACTGAGAACTCCTGTATTCTGTGAATTTACAAAGAGCTACTGCAAACCATGTTAGATTTAGAGTTCCAAATTCATCATCTATATAGGAGAGAAAAGAGTGAAACCTGAAAATAAAAATGATACTGTAAACGAACGCTTCAACCTAGAAGAACAAAATTTGGTGAGCCAAGTGGGATCTGTGTACTTGTCATTACCACCACGTATCACCAACATTGGGTGAAAAAACATTTGCTGGTATTTCGGAAACTCGTTATTTCTTAGAAGCTTTACCACCCCTCTCAATGAAAGTGCTTTTCCACAGTCTGTGCCTAGGGCTACATGAAGCGGAAACAAACCATAGAGAAAAAACTGAGAATTCCTTTATTTTGTCAAGTTACAAAGTTCTACTACAAACCATGTTGCGTTTAGAGTTCCAAATTCATCTATCTATATAGGAGAGAAGAGAGTGAAACCTAAAAATAAAAACTGCTACTGTAAACGAACGCTCCAACCTAGTAGAAGAAAATTTGGTGAGTCAAGGGGGATTTGTGAACCGATCATTATTACCGAGTATCATCAAGATTGGGTGAGAAAACATTTGCTGGTATTTTGGAAACTCGGAATTTCTAGGAAGCTTGGCAACCCCTTTCAATGAAAGAGCTTTTCCACAGTCTCTGCTTAGGGCTACATGAAGCGGAAACAAATCATCGAGACAAAACTGAGAACTCCTTTATTTTGTCAAGTTTCAAAGAGCTACTACAAACCATGTTGGATTTAGAGTTCCAAATTCATCTATCTATATAGGAGAGAACAGAGTGAATCCTAAAAATAAAAACTGCTACTGTAAACGATCGCTTCAACCTAGAAGAAGAAAATTTGTTGAGTGAAGTGGGATTTGGAAACTGATCATTACCAACAAGTATCATCAAGATTGGGAGAAAAAATATTAGCTGGTATTTCAGAAACTCGTAATTTCTTGGAAGCTTGGCAACTCCTATCAATGAAAGTTCTTTTCCACAAAATTTGGTGAGCCAAGTGGGATCTGTGTACTTCTCCTTACCACCACGTATCATCAACATTGCGTGAAAAAAATATTTGCTGGTATTTCAGAAAATCTTAATTTCTTGGAAGCTTGGCAACCCTTTTAAATGAAAGTGCTTTCCAACAGTCTCAGCTTAGGGCTACATGAAGCGGAAACAAATCATGAAGAGAAAACCGAGAACTCGTGTATTTTGTCAATTTTCAAAGAGCTACTACAAACCATGTTGGATTTAGAGTTCCATATTCATCATCTATATAGGAGAGAACAGAGTGAATCCTAAAAATAAAAACTGCTAATGTAAACGAACGCTTCAACAAAGAAGAACAAAATTTGGTGAGCCAAGAGGGATCTGAGTACTTGTCATTACCACCACGTATCACCAACATTGGCTTAAAAAATATTTGCTGGTATTTCGGAAAGTCGTTATTTCTTAGAATCTTGGCCACCCCTCTCAATGAAAGTGCTTTTCCACAGTCTGTGCCTAGGGCTACTTGAAGAGGAAAAAAACTATAGAGACACAACTGAGAACTCCTTTATTTTCTCAAGTTACAAAGATCTACTACAAACCATGTTGGATTCAGAGTTCAAAATATATCTATCTATATAGGAGTTAAGAGAGTGAAACCTAAAAATAAAAACTTCTACTGTAAACGAACGCTTCAACATAGAAGAAGAAAATTTGGTGAGTCAAGTGGGATTTGTGAACCGATCATTATTACCAAGTATCATCAAGATTGGGTGAAAAAATATTTGCTGGTATTTCGGAAACTCGTAATTTCTTGGAAGCTTGGCAACCCCTTTCAATGAAATTGCTTTTCCACAGTCTCTGCTTAGGGCTACATGAAGCGGAAACAAATCATAGAGAAAAAACTGAGAACTCCTTTATTTTGTCAAGTTTCAAAGAGCTACTACAAAACATTTTGGATTTAGAGTTCCAAATTCATCTATCTATACAGGAGAGAGAAGAGGGAACCTAAAAATATAAACTGCTACTGTAAACGAACGCTTCAACCTAGAAGAACAAAATTGGTGAGTCAAGTGGGATTTGTGTACAGATCATTACCACCAAGTATCATCAAGATTGGGTGAAAAAATATTAGCTGGTATTTCGGAAACTCGTAATTTCTTGGAAGCTTGGCAACCGCTTTCAATGAAAATGCTTTTCCACAGTCTCTGCTTAGGGCTCCATGAAGCGGAAACAAATCATAGAGAAAAAACTGAGACTCCTTTATTTTGTCAAGTTTCAAAGAGCTATTACACACCATTTTGGATTTAGAGTTCCAAATTAATCTATCTATATAGGAGAGAACAGAGGGAACCTAAAAATATAAACTTCTACTGTAAACGAACGCTTCAACCTAGAAGAACAAAATTTGGTGAGTCAAGTGGGATTTGTGTACCGATCATTACCATCAAGTATCATCAACATTGGGTGAAAAAATGTTTGCTGGTATTTCGGAAAATCGTTATTTCTTGGAAGCTTGGCAACCCCTTTCAATGAAAGTGCTTTTCCACAGTCTCTGCTTAGGGCTACATGAAGCGGAAAAAAAACATCGAGACAAAACTGAGAACTCCTTTATTTTGTCAAGTTTCAAAGAGCTACTACACACCATGTTGGATTTAGAGTTCCAAAATCATCTATCTACACAGGAGAGAATACAGAAGGAACATAAAAATATAAACTGCTATTGTAAACGAATGCTTCCACCTAGAAGAACAAAATTAGGTGAGTCAAGTGGGATTTGTGAACCGATCTTTACCAACAAGTATCATCAAGATAGGGTGAAAAAATATTTGCTGGTATTTCGGAAACTCGTAATTTCTTGGAAGCTTGGCAACCCTTCTCATTGAAAGTTGTTTTCCACAGTCTCTGCTTAGGGCTACATGAAGCGGAAACAAATCATAAAAAAAAACTGAGAACTCCTTTATTTTATCAATTTTCAAAGAGCTACTACAAACCATGTTGGATTTAGAGTTCCATATTCATCATCTATATAGGAGAGAAAAGAGTGAAACCTAAAAATAAAAACTGCTACTTTAAACGAACGCTTCAACCTAGAAGAACAAGATTTGGTGAGCCAAGTGGGATCTGTGTACTTGTCATTACCACCACGTATCACCAACATTGGCTTAAAAAATATTTGCTGGTATTTCAGAAAATCTTAATTTCTTGGAAGCTTGGCAACCCTTTTCAATGAAAGTGCTTTCCCTCAGTCTCAGCTTAGGGCTACATGAAGCGGAAACAAATCATAAAGAGAAAACTGAGAACTCGTGTATTTTGTCAATTTTCAAAGAGCTACTACAAACCTTGTTGGATTTAGAGTTCCATATTCATCATCTATATAGGAGAGAAAAGAGTGAAACCTAAAAATAAAAACTGCTACTGTAAATGAACGCTTCAACCTAGAAGAACAAAATTTGGTGAGCCAAGTGAAATCTGTGTACTTGTCATTACCACCACGTATCACCAACATTGGCTTAAAAAAATATTTGCTGGTATTTCGGAAAGTCGTTATTTCTTAGAAGCTTGGCCACCCGTCTCAATGAAAGTGCTTTTCCACAGTCTGTGCCTAGGGCTACTTGAAGAGGAAACAAACTATAGAGACACAACTGAGAACTCCTTTATTTTGTCAAGTTACAAAGATCTACTACAAACCATGTTGGATTCAGAGTTCCAAATATATCTATCTATATAGGAGAGAAGAGAGTGAAACCTAAAAATAAAAACTGCTACTGTAAACGAACGCTTCAACCTAGAAGAACAAAACTTGGTGAGTCAAGTGGGATTTTTGGACTTGTCATTAGCACCACGTATCACCCACATTGGGTGAAAAATTATTTGCTGGTATTTCGGAAACTCGTAATTTCTTGGAAGCTTGGCAACCCCGTTCAATGAAATTGCTTTTCCACAGTCTCTGCTTAGGGCTACATGAAACGGAAACAAATCATAGAGAGAAAACTGTGAACTCCTTCATTTTGTCAAGTTTCAAAGTGCTATTACACACCATTTTGGATTTAGAGTTCTAAATTCATCTATCTATATAGGAGAGAACAGAGGGAACCTAAAAATATAAACTGCTACTGTAAACGAACGCTTCAACCTAGAAGAACAAAATTGGTGAGTCAAGTGGGATTTGTGTACCGATCATTACCACCAAGTATCATCAAGATTGGGTAAAAAAATATTAGCTGGTATTTCAGAAACTCGTAATTTCTTGGAAGCTTGGCAACCCCTTTCAATGAAAGTGCTTTTCCACAGTCTCTGCTTAGGGCTACATGAAGCGGAAACAAATCATCAAGACAAAACTGAGAACTCCTTTATTTTTTCAAGTTTCAAAGAGCTACTACAAACCATGTTGGATTTAGAGTTCCAAATTCATCTATCTATATAGGAGAGAACAGAGGGAACCTAAAAATATAAATTGCTACTGTAAACGAACGCTTCAACCTAGAAGAACAAAATTTGGTGAGTCAAGTGGGATTTGTGTACCGATCATTACCACCAAGTATCATCAACATTGGTTGAAAAAATGTTTGCTGGTATTTTGGAAAATCGTTATTTCTTGGAAGCTTGGCAACCCATTTCAATGCAAGTGCTTTTCCACAGTCTCTGCTTAGGGCTACATAAAGCGGAAATGAATCCTAGAGACAAAACTGAGAACTCCTTTATTTTATCAATTTTCAAAGAGCTACTACAAACCATGTTGGATTTAGAGTTCCAAATTCATCATCTATATAGGAGAGAAAAGAGTGAAACCTAAAAATAAAAACTGCTACTGTAAACGAACGCTTCAACCTAGAAGGACAAAATTTGGTGAGACATGTGGGATCTCTGTACTTGTCATTACCACCACGAATCACCAACATTGGGTGAAAAAATATTTGCTGGTATTTCAGAAACTCGTAATTTCTTGGAAGCTTGGCAACCGTTTTCAATGAAAGTGCTTTCCCACAGTCTCTGCTTAGGGCTACATGAAGCGGAAACAAATCATAGAGAGAAAACTGAGAACTCCTGTATTCTGTCAATTTACAAAGAGCTACTGCAAACCATGTTGGATTTAGAGTTCCAAATTCATCATCTATATAGGAGAGAAAAGAGTGAAACCTGAAAATAAAAATGCTACAGTAAACGAACGCTTCAACCTAGAAGAACAAAATTTGGTGAGCCAAGTGGGATCTGTGTACTTGTCATTACCACCACGTATCACCAACATTGGGTGAAAAAACATTTGCTGGTATTTCAGAAACTCGTTATTTCTTAGAAGCTTTACCACCCCTCTCAATGAAAGTGCTTTTCCACAGTCTGTGCCTAGGGCTACTTGAAGAGGAAACAAACCATAGAGACAAAACTGAGAATTCCTTTATTTTGTCAAGTTACAAAGTTCTACTACAAACCATGTTGGATTTAGAGTTCCAAATTCATCTATCTATATAGGAGAGAAGAGAGTGAAACCTAAAAATAAAAACTGCTACTGTAAACGAACGCTTCAACCCAGTAGAAGAAAATTTGGTGAGTCAAGGGGGATTTGTGAACCGATCATTACCACCAAGTATCATCAAGATTGGGTGAAAAAACATTTGCTGGTATTTCGGAAACTCGGAATTTCTAGGAAGCTTGGCAACCCCGTTCAATGAAATTGCTTTTCCACAGTCTCTGCTTAGGGCTACATGAAACGGAAACAAATCATAGAGAGAGAACTGTGAACTCCTTTATTTTGTCAAGTTTCAAAGTGCTATGGCACACCATTTTGGATTTAGAGTTCCAAATTCATCTATCTATATAGGAGAGAACAGAGGGAACCTATAAATATAAACTGCTACTGTAAACGAACGCTTCAACCTAGAAGAACAAAATTGGTGAGTCAAGTGGGATTTGTGTACCAATCATTACCACCAAGTATCATCAAGATTGGGTGAAAAAATATTAGCTGGTATTTCAGAAACTCGTAATTTCTTGGAAGCTTGGCAACCCCTTTCAATGAAAGTGCTTTTCCACAGTCTCTGCTTAGGGCTACATGAAGCGGAAACAAATCATCGAGACAAAACTGAGAACTCCTTTATTTTGTCAAGTTTCAAAGAGCTACTACAAACCATGTTGGATTTAGAGTTTCAAATTCATCTATCTATATAGGAGAGAACAGAGTGAACCCTAAAAATAAAAACTGCTACTGTAAACGATCGCTTCAACCTAGAAGAAGAAAATTTGGTGAGTCAAGTGGGATTTGGAAACCGATCATTACCAACAAGTATCATCAAGATTGGGAGAAAAAATATTAGCTGGTATTTCAGAAACTCGTAATTTCTTGGAAGCTTGGCAACTCCTATCAATGAAAGTTCTTTTCCACAAAATTTGGTGAGCCAAGTGGGATCTGTGTACTTCTCATTACCACCACGTATCATCAACATTGCGTGAAAAAAATATTTGCTAGTATTTCAGAAAATCTTAATTTCTTGGAAGCTTGGCAACCCTTTTAAATGAAAGTGCTTTCCAACAGTCTCAGCTTAGGGCTACATGAAGCGGAAACAAATCATAAAGAGAAAACCGAGAACTCGTGTATTTTGTCAATTTTCAAAGAGCTACTACAAACCATGTTGGATTTAGAGTTCCATATTCATCATCTATATAGGAGAGAACAGAGTGAATCCTAAAAATAAAAACTGCTAATGTAAACGAACGCTTCAAACAAGAAGAACAAAATTTGGTGAGCCAAGAGGGATCTGAGTACTTGTCATTACCACCACGTATCACCAACATTGGCTTAAAAAATATTTGCTGGTATTTCGGAAAGTCGTTATTTCTTAGAATCTTGGCCACCCCTCTCAATGAAAGTGCTTTTCCACAGTCTGTGCCTAGGGCTACTTGAAGAGGAAAAAAACTATAGAGACACAACTGAGAACTCCTTTATTTTCTCAAGTTACAAAGATCTACTACAAACCATGTTGGATTCAGAGTTCCAAATATATCTATCTATATAGGAGTTAAGAGAGTGAAACCTAAAAATAAAAACTGCTACTGTAAACGAACGCTTCAACATAGAAGAAGAAAATTTGGTGAGTCAAGTGGGATTTGTGAACCCATCATTATTACCAAGTATCATCAACATTGGGTGAAAAAATATTTGCTGGTATTTCGGAAACTCGTAATTTCTTGGAAGCTTGGCAACCCCTTTCAATGAAATTGCTTTTCCACAGTCTCTGCTTAGGGCTACATGAAGCGGAAACAAATCATAGAAAAAAAACTGAGAACTCCTTTATTTTGTCAAGTTTCAAAGAGCTACTACACAACATTTTGGATTTAGAGTTCCAAATTCATCTATCTATACAGGAGAGAACAGAGGGAACCTAAAAATATAAACTGCTAATGTAAACGAACGCTTCAACCTAGAAGAACAAAATTGGTGAGTCAAGTGGGATTTGTGTACCGATCATTACCAACAAGTATCATCAAGATTGGGTGAAAAAATATTAGCTGGTATTTCGGAAACTCATAATTTCTTGGAAACTTGGCAACCGCTTTCAATGAAAATGCTTTTCCACAGTCTCTGCTTAGGGCTCCATGAAGCGGAAACAAATCATAGAGAAAAAACTGAGAACTCCTTTATTTTGTCAAGTTTTAAAGAGCTATTACACCCCATTTTGGATTTAGAGTTCCAAATTCATCTATCTATATAGGAGAGAACCGAGGGAACCTAAAAATATAAACTGCTACTGTAAACGAACGCTTCAACCTAGAAGAACAAAATTTGGTGATTCAAGTGGGATTTGTGTACCGATCATTACCATCAAGTATCATCAACATTGGGTGAAAAAATGTTTGCTGGTATTTCGGAAAATCGTTATTTCTTGGAAGCTTGGCAACACCTTTCAATGAAAGTGCTTTTCCACAGTCTCTGCTTAGGGCTACATGAAGCGGAAACAAATCATAGAGAAAAAACTGAGAACTCCTTTATTTTGTCAAGTTTCAAAGAGCTACTACACAGCATTTTGGATTTAGAGTTCCAAATTCATCTATCTATACAGGAGAGAACAGAGGGAACCTAAAAATATAAACTGCTACTGTAAACGAACGCTTCAACCTAGAAGAACAAAATTGGTGAGTCAAGTGGGATTTGTGTACCGATCATTACCACCAAGTATCATCAAGATTGGGTGAAAAAATATTAGCTGGTATTTCGGAAACTCGTAATTTCTTGGAAGCTTGGCAACCGCTTTCAATGAAAATGCTTTTCCACAGTCTCTGCTTAGGGCTCCATGAAGCGGAAACAAATCATAGAGAAAAAACTGAGACTCCTTTATTTTGTCAAGTTTCAAAGAGCTATTACACACCATTTTGGATTTAGAGTTCCAAATTAATCTATCTATATAGGAGAGAACAGAGGGAACCTAAAAATATAAACTTCTACTGTAAACGAACGCTTCAACCTAGAAGAACAAAATTTGGTGAGTCAAGTGGGATTTGTGTACCGATCATTACCATCAAGTATCATCAACATTGGGTGAAAAATGTTCGCTGGTATTTCGGAAAATCGTTATTTCTTGGAAGCTTGGCAACCCCTTTCAATGAAAGTGCTTTTCCACAGTCTCTGCTTAGGGCTACATGAAGCGGAAAAAAAACATCGAGACAAAACTGAGAACTCCTTTATTTTGTCAAGTTTCAAACAGCTACTACAAACCATGTTGGATTTAGAGTTCCAAAATCATCTATCTACACAGGAGAGAATACAGAGGGAACAAAAAAATATAAACTGCTACTGTAAACAAACGCTTCAACCTAGAAGAACAAAATTAGGTGAGTCAAGTGGGATTTGTGAACCGATCTTTACCAACAAGTACCATCAAGATTGGGTGAAAAAATATTTGCTGGTATTTTGGAAACTCGTAATTTCTTGGAAGATTGGCAACCCCTCTCATTGAAAGTTGTTTTCCACAGTCTCTGCTTAGGGCTACATGAAGCGGAAACAAATCATAAAAAAAACTGAGAACTCCTTTATTTTATCAATTTTCAAAGAGCTACTACAAACCATGTTGGATTTAGAGTTCCATATTCATCATCTATATAGGAGAGAAAAGAGTGAAACCTAAAAATGAAAACTTCTACTGTAAACGAACGCTTCAACCTAGAAGAACAAAATTTGGTGAGCCAAGTGGGATCTGTGTACTTCTCATTACCACCACGTATCATCAACATTGCGTGAAAAAATATTTGCTGGTATTTCAGAAAATCTTAATTTCTTGGAAGCTTGGCAACCCTTTTCAATGAAAGTGCTTTCCCTCAGTCTCAGCTTAGGGCTACATGAAGCGGAAACAAATCATAAAGAGAAAACTGAGAACTCGTGTATTTTGTCAATTTTCAAAGAGCTACTAGACACCATGTTGGATTTAAAATTCCAAATTCAGCTATCTATATAGGAGAGAACAGAGTGAAACCTAAAAATAAAAACTGCTACTGTAAATGAACGCTTCAACCTAGAAGAACAAAATTTGGTGAGCCAAGTGGGATTGGTGGACTTGTCATTACCACCACGTATGACCAAAATTGGGTGAAAAAATATTTGCTGGTTATTCGGGATCTCGTAATTTCTTGGAAGCTTCGCAACCCCTTTCAATGAAAGTGCTTTTCCACAGTCTCTGCTTAGGGCTACATGAAGCGGAAATAAATCACGGAGACAAAACTGAGAACTCCTTTATTTTCTCAAGTTTCAAAGAGCTACTACAAACCATGTTGGATTTAGAGTTCCAAAATCATCTATCTATACAGGAGAGAACAGAGGGAACTTAAAAATATAAACTGCTACTGTAAACAAACGCTTCAACCTAGAAGAACAAAATTTGGTGAGTCTTGTGGGATTTGTGTACCGATCATTACCACCAAGTATCATCAAGATTGGGTAAAAAAAATATTTGCTGGTATTTCGGAAACTCGTTATTTCTTAGAAGCTTGGCAACCCCTCTCAATGAAAGTGCTTTTCCATACTCTGTGCCTAGGGCTACTTGAAGATTAAACAAACCATAGAGACAAAACTGAGAACTCCTTTATTTTGTCAAGTTTCAAAGAGCTACTACAAACCATGTTGGATTTAGAGTTCCAGATTCATCTATCTATATAGGAGAGAACAGAGTGAAACCTAAAAATGAAAACTGCTACTGTAAACGAATGCTTCAACCTAGAAGAACAAAATTTGGTGAGCCAAGTGGGATTTGTTTACTTGTCATTACCACCACGTATCATCAACATTGGGTGAACAAATATTTGCTGGTATTTCGGAAACTCGTAATTTCTTGGAAGCTTGGCAACCCCTTTCAATGAAAGTGCTTTTCCACTCCCTCTGCTTAGGGGTACATGAAGCAGAAAAAATCATAGAGACAAAACTGAGAACTCGTTTATTTTGTCAATTTTCAAAGAGCTACTAGAAACCATGTTGGATTTAAAATTCCAAATTCATCTATCTATATAGGAGAGAACAGAGTGAAACCTAAAAATAAAAACTGCTACCGTAAACGAACGCTTCAACCTAGAAGAACAAAATTTGGTGAGCCAAGTGGGATTTGTGAACCGATCATTACCACCAAGTATCATCAAGATTGGGAGAAAAAATATTTGCTGGTACTTCGGAAACTCGTTATTTCTTAGAAGCTTGGCAACCCCTCTTAATGAAATTGCTTTTCCACAGTCAGTGCCTAGGGCTACTTGAAGACGAAACAAACCATGGAAAAAAAACTGACAACTCCTTTATTTTGTCAAGTTTCAAAGAGCTACTACAAGCCATGTTGGATTTAGAGTTAAAAATTCATCTATCTATATAGGAGAGAACAGAGGGAACCTAAAAATATAAACTGCTACTGTAAACAAACGCTTCAACCTAGAAGAACAAAATTTGGTGAGTCAAGTGGGATTTGTGTTCTGATCATTACCACCAAGTATCATCAAGATTGGGTGAAAAAATATTTGCTGGCATTTCGGAAACTCGTTATTTCTCAGATGATAGGCAACCCCTATCAATAAAAATTCTTTTTTACAGTCTGTGCCTAGGGCTACTTAAAGAGGAAACAAACCATAGAAATGAAACTGAGAACTCCTTTATTTTGTCAAGTTATAAATATCTACTACAAACCATGTTGGATTTAGAGTTCCAAATTCATCTATCTATATAGGAGAGAACAGAGTGAAACCTAAAAATAAAAACTGCTACTGTAAACGAACGCTTCAACCTAGAAGAACAAAATTTGGTGAGCCAAGTGGGATTTGTGTACCGATCATTACCACCAAGTATCATCAAGATTGGGTAAAAAAAATATTTGCTGGTATTTCGGAAACTCGTTATTTCTTAGAAGCTTGGCAACCCCTCTCAATGAAAGTGCTTTTCCATACTCTATGCCTAGGGCTACTTGAAGATTAAACAAACCACTAAGAAAAAACTGAGAACTCCTTTATTTTGTCAAGTTTCAAAGAGCTACTACAAACCATGTTGGATTTAGAATTCCAAATTCATCTATCTATATAGGAGAGAACAGAGTGAAACCTAAAAATAAAAACTGCTAATGTAAACGAATGCTTCAACCTAGAAGAACAAAACTTGGTGAGCCAAGTGGGATTTGTGTACTTGTCATTACCACCACGTATCATCAACATTGGGTGAACAAATATTTGCTGGTATTTCGAAACTCGTAATTTCTTGGAAGCTTGGCAACCCCTTTCAATGAAAGTGCTTTTCCACACTCTCTGCTTAGGGGTACATGAAGCGGAAACAAATCATAGAGACAAAACTGAGAACTCGTTTATTTTGTCAATTTTCAAAGAGCTACTAGAAACCATGTTGGATTTAAAATTTCAAATTCCTCTATCTATATAGGAGAGAACAGAGTGAAACCTAAAAATAAAAACTGCTACTGTAAACGAACACTTCAACCTAGAAGAACAAAATTTGGTGAGCCAAGTGGGATTTGTGGACTTGTCATTACCACCACGTATCACCAACATTGGGTGAAAAAATATTTGCTGGTTATTCGAGATCTCGTAATTTCTTGGAATCTTCGCAACCCCTTTCAATGAAAGTGCTTTTCCACAGTCTCTGCTTAGGGCTACATGAAGCGGAAAGAAATCACAGAGACAAAACTGAGAACTCCTTTATTTTGTCAAGTTTCAAAGAGCTACTACAAACCATGTTGGATTTAGAGTTCCAAATTCATCTATCTATATACGAGAGAACAGAGTGAACCTAAAGAAAAAGAAAATGCTACTGTAAATGAACGCTTCAACCTAGAAGAAGAAAATTTGGTTAGTCAAGTGGGATTTGTGAACCGATCATTACCAACAAGTATCATCAAGATTGGAGGAAAAAAATATTTGCTGGTATTTCGGAAACTCGTTATTTCTTAGAAGCTTGGCAACCCCTCTCCATGAAATTGCTTTTCCACAGTCTGTGCCTAAGGCTACTTGAAGACGAAACAAACCATGGAAAAAAAACTGAGAACTCCTTTATTTTGTCAAGTTTCAAAGAGCTACTACAAGCCATGTTGGATTTAGCGTTTAAAATGCATCTATCTATATAGGAGAGAACAGAGTGAAACCTAAAAATAAAAACTGCTACTGTAAACGAACGCTTCAACTTAGAAGAACAAAATTTGGTGAGCCAAGTGGGATTTGTGTACTTGTAATTACCACCACGTATCATCAACATTGGGTGAAAAAATATTTGCTGGTATTTCGGAAACTCGTAATTTCTTGGAAGCTCGGCAACCCCTTTCAATGAAAGTGCTTTCCCAAAGTCTCTGCTTAGGGCTACATGAAGGTGAAACAAATCATAGAGACAGAACTGAGAACTCCTTTATTTTTTCAAGTTTCAAAGAGCTACTACAAACCATGTTGCATTTAGAGTTCCAAAATCATCTATCTATACAGGAGAGAACAGAGGGAACCTAAAAATATAAACTGCTACTGTAAACGAACGCTTCAACCTAGAAGAACAAAATTTGGTGAGTCAAGTGGGATTTGTGTACCGATCATTACCACCAAGTATCATCAAGATTGGGTGAACAAATATTTCTGGTATTTCGGAAACTTGTAATTTCTTGGAAGCTTGGCAACCCCTTTCAATGAAAGTGCTTTTCCACAGTCTCTGCTTAGGGCTACATGAAGCCGAAACAAATCATAGAGACAAAACGGTGAACTCGTTTATTTTGTCAATTTTCAAAGAGCTACTAGAAACCATGTTGGATTTAAAATTCCAAATTCATCTATCTATATAGGAGAGAACAGAGTGAAACCTAAAAATAAAAACTGCTACTGTAAACGAACGCTTCAACCTAGAAGAACAAAATTTGGTGAGCCAAGTGGCATTTGTGGACTTGTCATTACCACCACGTATCACCAACATTGGGTGAAAAATATTTGCTGGTTATTCGGGATCTCGTAATTTCATGGAACCTTGGCAACCCCTTTCAATGAAAGTGCTTTCCCACAGTCTCTGCTTAGGGATACATGAAACGGAAAGAAATCACAGAGACAAAACTGAGAACTCCTTTATTTTGTCAACTTTCAAAGAGCTACTACAAACCATGTTGGATTTAGAGTTCCAAATTCATCTATCTATATACGAGAGAACAGAGGGAACCTAAAAAAAAAAAAAAACTGCTACTGTAAACGAACGCTTCAACCTAGAAGAACAAAATTTGGTGAGTCAAGTGGGATTTGTGAACCGACCATTACCACCAGCTATCATCAAGATTGGGAGAAAAAATATTTGCTTGTATTTCGGAAACTCGTTATTTCTTAGAAGCTTGGCAACCCCTCTCAATGAAATTGCTTTTCCAAGTTTGTGACTAGGGCTACTTGAAGAGGAAACAAACCATGGAAAAAAAACTGAGAACTCCTTTATTTTGTCAAGTTTCAAAGAGCTACTACAAGCCATGTTGGATTTAGAGTTAAAAATTCATCTATCTATATAGGAGAGAACAGAGTGAAACCTAAAAATAAAAACTGCTACTGTAAACGAACGCTTCAACTTAGAAGAACAAAATTTGGTGAGCCAAGTGGGATTTGTGCACTTGTCATTACCACCACCTATCATCAACATTGGGTGAAAAAATATTTGCTGGTATTTCGGAAAATCGTAATTTCTTGGAAGCTTGGCAACCCCTTTCAATGAAAGAGCTTTTCCCCAGTCTCTGCTTAGGGCTACATGAAGCGGAAACAAATCATAGAGACAAAACTGAGAACTCCTTTATTTTGTCAATTTTCAAAGAGCTACTAGAAACCATGTTGGGTTTAAAATTCCAAATTCATCTATCTATATAGGAGAGAACAGAGTGAAACCTAAAAATAAAAACTGCTACTGTAAATGAATGCTTCAACCTAGAAGAACACAATCTGGTGAGCCAAGTGGGATTTGTTTACTTGTGATTACCACCACGTATAATCAACATTGGGTGAAAAAATATTTGCTTTTATTTCGGAAACTCGTATTTTCTTGGAAGCTTGGCAACCCCTTTCAATGAAAGTGCTTTCCCACAGTCTCTGCTTAGGGCTACATGAAGCGGAAACAAATCACAGAGACAAAACTGAGAAATCCTTTATTTTGTCAAGTTTCAAAGAGCTACTACAAACCATGTTGGATTTAGAGTTCCAAAATCATCTATCTATACAGGAGAGAACAGAGGGAACCTAAAAAAAAAAACTGCTACTGTAAACGAACGCTTCAACCTAGAAGAAGAATATTTGGTGAGTCAAGTGGGATTTGTGAACCGATCATTACCACCAAGTATCATCAAGATTGGGTGAAAAAATATTTGCTGGTATTTCAGAAACTCATTATTTCTTAGAAGCTTGGCCACCCCTCTCAATGAAAGTGCTTTTCCACAGTCTGTGCCTAGGGCTACTTGAAGAGGAAACAAACCATAGAGACACTACTGAGAACTCCTTTATTTTGTCAATTGTCAAAGAGCTACTAGACACCATGTTGGATTTAAAATTCCAAATTCATCTATCTATATAGGAGAGAACAGAGTGAAACCTAAAAGTAAAAACTGCTACTGTAAACGAACGCTTCAACCTAGAAGAACAAAATTTGGTGAGCCAAGTGGGATTTGTGTACTTGTCATTACCACCACGTATCACCAACATTGGGTGAAAAAATATTTGCTGATTATTCGGGATCTCGTAATTTCTTGGAATCTTCGCAACCCCTTTCAATGAAAGTGCTTTTCCACAGTCTCTGCTTAGGGGTACATGAAGCGGAAACAAATCACAGAGACAAAACTGAGAACTCCTTTATTTTGTCAAGTTTCAAAGAGCTACTACAAACCATGTTGGATTTAGAGTTCCAAATTCATCTACCTATATAGGAGAGAACAGAGGGAACTTAAAAATATAAACTGCTAATGTAAACGAACGCCTCAACGTAGAAGAACAAAATTTGGTGAGTCAAGAGGGAATTGTGTACCGATCATTAACACCAAGTATCATAAAGATTGGGTAAAAAAAAATATTAGCTCGTATTTCGGAAACTCATAATTTCTTGGAAGCTTGGCAACCCCTTTCAATGAAAGTGCTTTTCCACAGTCTCTGCTTAGGGCTACATGAAGCGGAAACAAATCGCAGAGACAAAACTGTAAACTCCTCTATTTTGTCAAGTTTCAAAGAGCTACTACAAACCATGTTGGAATTAGAGTTCCAAATTCATCTATGTATATAGGAGAGAACAGAGGGAACCTAAAAATATAAACTGCTACTGTAAACGAACGATTCAACCTAGAAGAACAAAATTTGGTGAGTCAAGTGAGATTTGTGTTCCGATCATTACCACCAAGTATCATCAAGATTGGGTGAAAAAATATTTGCTGGTATTTCGGAAACTCGTTATTTCTGAGAAGCTTGGCAACCCCTCTCAATGAAAATGCTTTTCCACATTCTGTGCCTAGGGAATCTTAAAGAGGAAACAAACCATAGAGACAAAACTGAGAACTCCTTTATTTTGTCGAGTTAAAAAGATCTACTACAAACCATTTTGGATTTAGAGTTCCAAATTCATCTATCTACATAGGATAGAACAGAGTGAAACCTAAAAATAAAAACTGCTACTGTAAACGAAGGCTTCAACCTAGAAGAACAAAATTTGATGAGCCAAGTGTGATTTGTGGACTTGTCATTACCACCACGTATCACCAACATTGGGTGAAAAAATATTTCCTGGTTATTCGGGATCTCCTAATTTCTTGGAAGCTTCGCAACCCCTTTCAATGAAAGTGCTTTTCCACAGTCTCTGCTTAGGACTACATGAAGCGGAAAGAAATCATAGAGACAAAACTGAGAACTCCTTTATTTGTCAAGTTTCAAAGAGCTACTACAAACCATGTTGGATTTAGAGTTCCAAAATCATCTATCTATGCAGGAGGGAACAGAGGGAACTTAAAAATATAAACTGCTACTGTAAACGAACGCTTCAACCTAGAAGAACAAAATTTGGTGAGTCAAGTGGGATTTGCGTACTGATCATTACCACCAAGTATCATCAAGATTGGGTAAAAAAAAATATTTGCTGGTATTTCGGAAACTCGTTATTTCTTAGAAGCTTGGCAACCCCTCTCAATGAAAGTGCTTTTCCACAGTCTCTGCTTAGGGCTACATGAAGCGGAAAGAAATCATAGAGACAAAACTGAGCACTCCTTTATTTTGTCAAGTTTCAAAGAGCTACTACAAACCATGTTGGATTTAGAGTTTCAAAATCATCTATCTATACAGGAGAGAACAGAGGGAACCTAAAAAAAACTGCTACTGTAAACAAACGCTTCAACCTAGAAGAAGAATATTTGGTGAGTCAAGTGGGATTTGTGAACCGATCATTACCACCAAGTATCATCAAGATTGGGTGAAAAAATATTTGCTGGTATTTCGGAAACTCATTATTTCTTAGAAGCTTGGCCACCCCTCTCAATGAAAGTGCTTTTCCACAGTCTGTGCCTAGGGCTACTTGAAGAGGAAACAAACAATAGAGACAAAACTGAGAACTCCTTTATTTTGTCAAGTTTCAAAGATCTACTACAAACCATGTTGGAATTAGAGTTCCAAATTCATCTATCTATATAGGATAGAACAGAGTGAAACATAAAATTAAAAACTGCTATTGTAAACGAAGGCTTCAACCTAGAAGAACAAAATTTGGTGAGCCAAGTGGGATTTGTGGAATTGTCATTACCACCACGTATCAGCAACATTGGGTGAAAAAATATTTGCTGGTTATTCGGGATCTCGTAATTTCTTGGAAGCTTCGCAACCCCTTTCAATGAAAGTGCTTTTCCACAGTCTCTGCTTAGGGATACATGAAGCGGAAAGAAATCATAGAGACAAAACTGAGAACTCCTTTATTTTGTCAAGTTTTAAAGAGCTACTACAAACCATGTGGGATTTAGAGTTCCAAAATCATCTATCTATACAGGAGAGAACAGAGGGAACTTAAAAATATAAACTGCTACTGTAAACGAACGCTTCAACCTAGAAGAACAAAATTTGGTGAGTCAAGTGGGATTTGTGTACTGATCATTACCACCAAGTATCATCAAGATTGGGTAAAAAAAATATTTGCTGGTATTTCGGAATCTCGTTATTTCTTAGAAGCTTGGCAACCCCTCTCAATGAAAGTGCTTTTCCACACTCTGCGCCTAGGGCTACTTGAAGAGGAAACAAACCATAGAGACAAAACTGAGAACTCCTTTATTTTGTCAAGTTTCAAAGAGCTACTACAAGCCATGTTGGATTTAGAGTTCCAAATTCATCTATCTATATAGGAGAGAACAGAGTGAAACCTAAAAATAAAAACTGCTTCTGTAAACGAATGCTTCAACCCAGAAGAACAAAATTTGGTGAGCCAAGTGGGATTTGTTTACTTGTCATTACCACCACGTATCATCAAAATTGGGTGAAAAAATATTTGCTGGTATTTCGGAAACTCGTATTTTCTTGGAAGCTTGGCAACCCCTTTCAATGAAAGTGCTTTTCCACAGTCTCTGCTTAGGGCTACATGAAGCCGAAACAAATCATAGAGACAAAACTGTGAACTCGTTTATTTTGTCAATTTTCAAAGAGCTACTAGAAACCATGTTGGATTTAAAATTCCAAATTCATCTATCTATATAGGAGAGAACAGAGTGAAACCTAAAAATAAAAACTGCTACTGTAAACGAACGCTTCAACCTAGAAGAACAAAATTTGGTGAGCCAAGTGGCATTTGTGGACTTGTCATTACCACCACGTATCACCAACATTGGGTGAAAAAATATTTGCTGGTTATTCGGGATCTCGTAATTTCATGGAACTTTGGCAACCCCTTTCAATGAAAGTGCTTTCCCACAGTCTCTGCTTAGGGATACATGAAGCGGAAAGAAATCACAGAGACAAAACTGAGAACTCCTTTATTTTGTCAACTTTCAAAGAGCTACTACAAACCATGTTGGATTTAGAGTTCCAAATTCATCTATCTATATACGAGAGAACAGAGGGAAGCTAAAAAAAAAAAAAACTGCTACTGTAAACGAACGCTTCAACCTAGAAGAACAAAATTTGGTGAGTCAAGTGGGATTTGTGAACCGACCATTACCACCAGCTATCATCAAGATTGGGAGAAAAAATATTTGCTTGTATTTCGGAAACTCGTTATTTCTTAGAAGCTTGGCAACCCCTCTCAATGAAATTGCTTTTCCAAGTTTGTGCCTAGGGCTACTTGAAGAGGAAACAAACCATGGAAAAAAAACTGAGAACTTCTTTATTTTGTCAAGTTTCAAAGAGCTACTACAAGCCATGTTGGATTTAGAGTTAAAAATTCATCTATCTATATAGGAGAGAACAGAGTGAAACCTAAAAATAAAAACTGCTACTGTAAACGAACGCTTCAACTTAGAAGAACAAAATTTGGTGAGCCAAGTGGGATTTGTGCACTTGTCATTACCACCACCTATCATCAACATTGGGTGAAAAAATATTTGCTGGTATTTCGGAAAATCGTAATTTCTTGGAAGCTTGGCAACCCCTTTCAATGAAAGTGCTTCCCCACAGTCTCTGCTTAGGGCTACATGAAGCGGAAACAAATCATAGAGACAAAACTGAGAACTCCTTTATTTTTTCAAGTTTCAAAGAGCTACTGCAAACCATGTTGGATTTAGAGTTCCAAAATCATCTATCTATACAGGAGAGAACAGAGGGAACCTAAAAATATAAACTGCTACTGTAATCGAACGCTTCAACCTAGAAGAACAAAATTTGGTGAGTCAAGTGGGATTTGTCTTCCGATCATTACCACCAAGTATCATCAAGATTGGGTGAAAAAATATTTGCTGCTATTTTGGAAACTCGTTATTTTTTAGAAGTTTTGCAACCCCTCTCAATATAAGTGATTGTCCACAGTCTGTGCCTAGGGCTACTTGAAGAGGAAACAAACCATAGAGACAAAACTGAGAACTCCTTTATTTTGTCAAGTTTCAAAGAGCTACTACAAACCATGTTGGATTTAGAGTTCCAAATTCATCTATCTATATAGGAGAGACCAAAGGGAAACCTAAAAATAAAAACTGCTATTGTAAACGAACCCTTCAACCTAAAAGAACAAAATTTGGTGAGCCAAGTGGGAATTGTGGACTTGTCATTACCACCACGTATCACCAACTTTGGGTTAAAAAATATTTGCTCGTTATTCGGGATCTCGTAATTTCTTGGAAGCTTGGCAACCCCTTTCAATGAAAGAGCTTTTCCCCAGTCTCTGCTTAGGGCTACATGAAGCGGAAACAAATCATAGAGACAAAACTGAGAACTCCTTTATTTTGTCAATTTTCAAAGAGCTACTAGAAACCATGTTGGGTTTAAAATTCCAAATTCATCTATCTATATAAGAGAGAACAGAGTGAAACCTAAAAATAAAAACTGCTACTGTAAATGAATGCTTCAACCTAGAAGAACACAATCTGGTGAGCCAAGTGGGATTTGTTTACTTGTGATTACCACCACGTATAATCAACATTGGGTGAAAAAATATTTGCTTTTATTTCGGAAACTCGTATTTTCTTGGAAGCTTGGCAACCCCTTTCAATGAAAGTGCTTTCCCACAGTCTCTGCTTAGGGCTACATGAAGCGGAAACAAATCACAGAGACAAAACTGAGAAATCCTTTATTTTGTCAAGTTTCAAAGAGCTACTACAAACCATGTTGGATTTAGAGTTCCAAAATCATCTATCTATACAGGAGAGAACAGAGGGAACCTAAAAAAAAAAACTGCTACTGTAAACGAACGCTTCAACCTAGAAGAAGAATATTTGGTGAGTCAAGTGGGATTTGTGAACCGATCATTACCACCAAGTATCATCAAGATTGGGTGAAAAAATATTTGCTGGTATTTCAGAAACTCATTATTTCTTAGAAGCTTGGCCACCCCTCTCAATGAAAGTGCTTTTCCACAGTCTGTGCCTAGGGCTACTTGAAGAGGAAACAAACCATAGAGACACTACTGAGAACTCCTTTATTTTGTCAATTGTCAAAGAGCTACTAGACACCATGTTGGATTTAAAATTCCAAATTCATCTATCTATATAGGAGAGAACAGAGTGAAACCTAAAAGTAAAAACTGCTACTGTAAACGAACGCTTCAACCTAGAAGAACAAAATTTGGTGAGCCAAGTGGGATTTGTGTACTTGTCATCACCACCACGTATCACCAACATTGGGTGAAAAAATATTTGCTGATTATTCGGGATCTCGTAATTTCTTGGAATCTTCGCAACCCCTTTCAATGAAAGTGCTTTTCCACAGTCTCTGCTTAGGGGTACATGAAGCGGAAACAAATCACAGAGACAAAACTGAGAACTCCTTTATTTTGTCAAGTTTCAAAGAGCTACTACAAACCATGTTGGATTTAGAGTTCCAAATTCATCTACCTATATAGGAGAGAACAGAGGGAACTTAAAAATATAAACTGCTAATGTAAACGAACGCCTCAAAGTAGAAGAACAAAATTTGGTGAGTCAAGAGGGAATTGTGTACCGATCATTAACACCAAGTATCATAAAGATTGGGTAAAAAAAAATATTAGCTCGTATTTCGGAAACTCATAATTTCTTGGAAGCTTGGCAACCCCTTTCAATGAAAGTGCTTTTCCACAGTCTCTGCTTAGGGCTACATGAAGCGGAAACAAATCGCAGAGACAAAACTGTAAACTCCTCTATTTTGTCAAGTTTCAAAGAGCTACTACAAACCATGTTGGAATTAGAGTTCCAAATTCATCTATGTATATAGGAGAGAACAGAGGGAACCTAAAAATATAAACTGCTACTGTAAACGAACGATTCAACCTAGAAGAACAAAATTTGGTGAGTCAAGTGAGATTTGTGTTCCGATCATTACCACCAAGTATCATCAAGATTGGGTGAAAAAATATTTGCTGGTATTTCGGAAACTCGTTATTTCTGAGAAGCTTGGCAACCCCTCTCAATGAAAATGCTTTTCCACATTCTGTGCCTAGGGAATCTTAAAGAGGAAACAAACCATAGAGACAAAACTGAGAACTCCTTTATTTTGTCGAGTTAAAAAGATCTACTACAAACCATTTTGGATTTAGAGTTCCAAATTCATCTATCTACATAGGATAGAACAGAGTGAAACCTAAAAATAAAAACTGCTACTGTAAACGAAGGCTTCAACCTAGAAGAACAAAATTTGATGAGCCAAGTGTGATTTGTGGACTTGTCATTACCACCACGTATCACCAACATTGGGTGAAAAAATATTTCCTGGTTATTCGGGATCTCCTAATTTCTTGGAAGCTTCGCAACCCCTTTCAATGAAAGTGCTTTTCCACAGTCTCTGCTTAGGACTACATGAAGCGGAAAGAAATCATAGAGACAAAACTGAGAACTCCTTTATTTGTCAAGTTTCAAAGAGCTACTACAAACCATGTTGGATTTAGAGTTCCAAAATCATCTATCTATGCAGGAGGGAACAGAGGGAACTTAAAAATATAAACTGCTACTGTAAACGAACGCTTCAACCTAGAAGAACAAAATTTGGTGAGTCAAGTGGGATTTGCGTACTGATCATTACCACCAAGTATCATCAAGATTGGGTAAAAAAAAATATTTGCTGGTATTTCGGAAACTCGTTATTTCTTAGAAGCTTGGCAACCCCTCTCAATGAAAGTGCTTTTCCACAGTCTCTGCTTAGGGCTACATGAAGCGGAAAGAAATCATAGAGACAAAACTGAGCACTCCTTTATTTTGTCAAGTTTCAAAGAGCTACTACAAACCATGTTGCATTTAGAGTTTCAAAATCATCTATCTATACAGGAGAGAACAGAGGGAACCTAAAAAAAAACTGCTACTGTAAACAAACGCTTCAACCTAGAAGAAGAATATTTGGTGAGTCAAGTGGGATTTGTGAACCGATCATTACCACCAAGTATCATCAAGATTGGGTGAAAAAATATTTGCTGGTATTTCGGAAACTCATTATTTCTTAGAAGCTTGGCCACCCCTCTCAATGAAAGTGCTTTTCCACAGTCTGTGCCTAGGGCTACTTGAAGAGGAAACAAACAATAGAGACAAAACTGAGAACTCCTTTATTTTGTCAAGTTTCAAAGATCTACTACAAACCATGTTGGAATTAGAGTTCCAAATTCATCTATCTATATAGGATAGAACAGAGTGAAACATAAAATTAAAAACTGCTATTGTAAACGAAGGCTTCAACCTAGAAGAACAAAATTTGGTGAGCCAAGTGGGATTTGTGGAATTGTCATTACCACCACGTATCAGCAACATTGGGTGAAAAAATATTTGCTGGTTATTCGGGATCTCGTAATTTCTTGGAAGCTTCGCAACCCCTTTCAATGAAAGTGCTTTTCCACAGTCTCTGCTTAGGGATACATGAAGCGGAAAGAAATCATAGAGACAAAACTGAGAACTCCTTTATTTTGTCAAGTTTTAAAGAGCTACTACAAACCATGTGGGATTTAGAGTTCCAAAATCATCTATCTATACAGGAGAGAACAGAGGGAACTTAAAAATATAAACTGCTACTGTAAACGAACGCTTCAACCTAGAAGAACAAAATTTGGTGAGTCAAGTGGGATTTGTGTACTGATCATTACCACCAAGTATCATCAAGATTGGGTAAAAAAAATATTTGCTGGTATTTCGGAATCTCGTTATTTCTTAGAAGCTTGGCAACCCCTCTCAATGAAAGTGCTTTTCCACACTCTGCGCCTAGGGCTACTTGAAGAGGAAACAAACCATAGAGACAAAACTGAGAACTCCTTTATTTTGTCAAGTTTCAAAGAGCTACTACAAGCCATGTTGGATTTAGAGTTCCAAATTCATCTATCTATATAGGAGAGAACAGAGTGAAACCTAAAAATAAAAACTGCTTCTGTAAACGAATGCTTCAACCCAGAAGAACAAAATTTGGTGAGCCAAGTGGGATTTGTTTACTTGTCATTACCACCACGTATCATCAAAATTGGGTGAAAAAATATTTGCTGGTATTTCGGAAACTCGTATTTTCTTGGAAGCTTGGCAACCCCTTTCAATTAAAGTGCTTTTCCACAGTCTATGCTGAGGGGTACATGAAGCGGAAACAAATCATAGAGACAAAACTGAGAACTCCTTTATTTTGTCAACTTTCAAAGAGCTACTAGACACCATGTTGGATTGAAAATTCCAAATTCATCTATCTATATAGGAGAGAACAGAGTGAAACCTAAAAATAAAAACTGCTACTCAAAACGAACGCTTCAACCTAGAAGATCAAAATTTGGTGAGCCAAGTGGGATTTGTGGACTTGTCATTACCACCACGTATCACCAACATTGGCTGAAAAAATACTTGCTGGTTATTCGGGATCTCGTAATTTCTTGGAAGCTTGGCAACCCCTTTCAATGAAAGTTCTTTACCACAGTCTCTGCTTAGGGCTACATGAAGCGGAAAGAAATCATAGAGACAAAACTGAGCACTCCTTTATTTTGTCAAGTTTCAAAGAGCTACTACAAACCGTGTTGGATTTAGAGTTCCAAAATCATCTATCTATACAGGAGAGAACAGAGGGAACTTAAAAATATAAACTGCTACTGTAAACGAACGCTTCAACCTAGAAGAACAAAATTTGGTGAGTCAAGTGGGATTTCTGTACCAATCATTACCACCAAATATCATCAAGATTGGGTAAAAAATATTTGCTGGTATTTCAGAAACTCGTTATATCTTAGAATCTTGGCAACCCCTCTCATTGAAAGTGCTATTCCACACTCTTTGCCTAGGGCTACCTGAAGATTAAACAAACCATAGAGACAAAACTGAGAACTCCTTTATTTTGTCAAGTTTCAAAGAGCTACTACAAACCATTTTGGATTTAGAGTTCCAAATTCATCCATCTATATAGCAGAGAACAGAGTGAAACCTAAACATAAAAACTGCTACTGTAAACGAATGCTTCAACCTAGAAGAACAAAATTTGGTGAGCCAAGTGGGATTTGTTTACTTGTCATTACCACCAAGTATCATCAACATTGGGTGAACAAATATTTGCTGGTATTTCGGAAACTCGTAATTTCTTGGAAGCTTGGCAACCCCTTTCAATGAAAGTGCTTTTCCACACTCTCTGCTTAGGGGTACATGAAGCGGAAACAAATCATAGAGACAAAACTGAGAACTCGTTTATTTTGTCAATTTTCAAAGAGCTACTAGAAACCATGTTGGATTTAAAATTCCAAATTCATCTATCTATATAGGAGAAAACAGAGTGAAACCTAAAAATAAAAACTGCTACTGTAAACGAACGCTTCTACCTAGAAGAACAAAATTTGGTGAGCCAAGTGGGATTTGTGGACTTGTCATTACCACAACGTATCACCAACATTGGGTGAAAAAATATTTGCTGGTTATTCGAGATCTCGTAATTTCTTGGAACCTTGGCAACCCCTTTCAATGAAAGTGCTTTTCCAGAGTCTCTGCTTAGGGCTACATGAAGCGAAAAGAAATCATGGAGGTAAAACTGAGAACTCCTTTATTTTGTCAAGTTTCAAAGAGCTACTACAAACCATGTTGGATTTAGAGTTCCAAAATCATCTATCTATACAGGAGAGAACAGAGGGAACTTAAAAATATAAACTGCTACTGTAAACGAACGCTTCAACCTAGAAGAACAAAATTTGGTGAGTCTAGTGGGATTTGTGTACCGATCATTACCACCAAATATCATCAAGATTGGGTAAAAAAATATTTGCTGGTATTTCAGAAACTCGTTATTTCTTAGAAGCTTGGCAACCCCTCTCAATGAAAGTGCTTTTCCACACTGTGCCTAGGGCTACGTGAAGAGGAACAAACCATAGAGACAAAACTGAGAACTCCTTTATTTTGTCAAGTTTCAAAGAGCTACTACAAGCCATGTTGGATTTAGAGTTAAAAATTCATCTATCTATATAGGAGAGAACAGAGTGAAACCTAAAAATAAAAACTGCTTCTGTAAACGAATGCTTCAACCCAGAAGAACAAAATTTGGTGAGCCAAGTGGGATTTGTTTACTTGTCATTACCACCACGTATCATCAACATTGGGTGAAAAAATATTTCCGGGTATTTCGGAAACTCGTAATTTCTTGGAAGCTTGGCAACCCCTTTCAATGAAAGTGCTTTTCCCAGTCTATGCTTAGGGCTACATGAAGCAGAAACAAATCATAGAGACAAAACTGAGAACTCCTTTGTTTTGTCAATTTTCAAAGAGCTACTAGACACCATGTTGGATATAACATCCAAATTCATCTATCTATATATTAGAGAACAAAGTGAAACCTAAAAATAAAAACTACTACTGTAAACGAACGCTTCAACTTAGAAGAACAAAATTTGGTGAGCCAAGTGGGATTTGTGTACTTGTCATTACCACCACGTATCAACAACATTGGGTGAAAAAATATTTGCTGGTATTTCGGAAACTCATAATTTCTTAGAAGCTTGGCCACCACTCTCAATGAAAGTGCTTTTCCAGAGTCTGTGCTAGGGCTACTTGAAGAGGAAATAAACCATAGAGACAAAACTGAGAACTCATTTATTTTGTCTAGTTTCAAAGAGCTATTACACACCATGTTGGATTTAGAGTTCCAAATTCATCTATCTATATAGGAGAGAACAGAGTGAAACCTAAAAATAAAAACTGCTAATCTAGACGAACGCTTCAATCTAGAAGAACATAATTTGGTGATACAAGTGGGATTTTTGAACTGATCATTACCACCAAGTATCATCAACATTGGGTGAAAAAATATTTGCTGGTGTTTCGGAAACTCGTTATTTCTTAGAAACCTGGCAACCAATCTAATGAAAGTGCTTTTCAACACTTTGTGCCTTGGGCTACCTGAAGAGGAAACAAACCATAGAGACAAAACTGAGAACTCTTTTTTTTTGTCACGTTTCAAAGTCCTACTACAAACCATGTTGGATTTAGAGTTCCAAATACATCTATCTATATAGCAGAGAACAGAGTGAAAACTAAAAATATATAATGCTACTGTAGACGAACGCTTCAATCTAGAAGAACAAAATTTGGTGAGCCAAGTTGGATTTGTGTTCTGATCATTACCACCAAGTATCATCAAGATTGGGTGAAAAAATATTTGCTGGTATTTCGGAAACTCCTTATTTCTTAGAAGCTTGTCCACCCCTCTAAATGAGAGTGCTTTTCCAGAGTCTGTGCCTAAGGCTACTTGAAGAGGAAACAAACCATAGAGACAAAACTGAGAACTCCTTTATTTTGTCTAGTTTCAAAGAGCTATTACACACCATGTTAGATTTAGAGTTCAAAATACATCTATCTATATAGGAGAGAACAGCGTGAAAACTAAAAATATAAACTGCTACTGTAAACGAACGCTTCAAACTAGAAGAACAAAATTTGGTGAGCCAAGTGGTATTTGTGTACTTGTCATTACTACCACGTATCATCAACATTGGGTGAAAAAATATTTGCTGGTATTTCGGAAACTCGTAATTTCTTGGATGCTTGGCAACCCCTTTCAATGAAAGTGCTTTTCCACAGTCTCTGCTTAGGGCTACATGAAGCGGAAACAAATCATAGAGACAAAACTGAGAACTCCTTTATTTTATCAATTTTCAAAGAGCTACTACAAACCATGTTGGATTTAGAGTTCCATATTCATCATCTATATAGGATAGAACAGAGTGAAACATAAAATTAAAAACTGCTACTGTAAACGAAGGCTTCAACCTAGAAGAACAAAATTTGGTGAGCCAAGTGGGATTTGTGGAATTGTCATTACCACCACGTATCAGCAACATTGGGTGAAAAAATATTTGCTGGTTATTCGGGATATCGTAATTTCTTGGAAGCTTGGCAACCCTTTACATTGAAAGTGCTTTCCCACAGCCACAGCTTAGGGCTACATGAGCGGAAACAAATCATAGAGACAAAACTGAGAAGTCCTGTATTTTGTCAATTTTCAAAGAGCTACTAGAAACCATGTTGGATTTAGAGTTCCAAATTCATCATCTATTTGGAGAGAAAAGAGAGAAACCTAAAAATAAAAACTGGTACTGTAAACGAACGCGTCAAAGTAGAAGAACAAAATTTGGTGAGCCAAGTGGGATCTGTGTACATGTCATTACCAGCACGTATCACCAACATTGGGTGAAAAAATATTTGCTGGTGTTTCAGAAACTCGTAATTTCTTTGAAGCTGGCAACCCCTTTCAATGAAAGTGCTTTCCCACAGTCTCTTCTTAGGGCTACATGAAGCGGAAACAAATCATAGAGACAAAACTGAGAACTCTTTTATTTTGTCAAGTTTCAAAGAGCTACTACAAACCATGTTGGATTTAGAGTTCCAAATTCATCTATCTATATTGGAGAGAAGAGAGTGAAACCTAAAAATAAAAACTGCTTCTGTAAACGAACGCTTCAACCCAGAAGAATAAAATTTGGTGACCCAAGTGGGATCTGTGTACTTGTCATTACCACCACGTATCACCAACATTGCGTTTTAAAAATATTTGCTGGTATTTCGGGAACTCGTAATTTCTTGGAAGCTGGCAAACCCTTTCAATGAAAGTGCTTTCCCACAGTCTCTGCTTAGGGCTACATGAAGCGGAAACAAATCATAGAGACAAAACTGAGAACTCCTTTATTTTGTCAAGTTTCAAAAAGCTATTACACACCATTTTGGATTTAGAGTTCCAAATTCATCCATATATATATAGGAGAGAACAGAAGGAACCTAAAAATATTAACTGCTACTGTAAACGAACGCTTCAACCTGGAAGAACAAAATTTGGTGAGCCAAGTAGGATTTGTGTACTGATTATTACCCCCAAGTATCATCAAGATTGGGTGAAAAAATATTTGCTGGTATTTCGAATACTCGTTATTTCTTAGAAGATTGGCATCCCCTCTCATTGAAAGTGCTTTTCCACAGTTGCTGCCTAGGGCTACTTGAAAACGAAACAAACCATAGAGACAAAACTGAGAACTCCTTTATTTTGTCAAGTTTCAAAGAGCTACTACTAACCATGTTGGATTTAGGTTCCAAATTCATCTATCTATATAGGAGAGAACAGAGTGAAACCTAAAAATAAAAACTGCTCCTGTAAACGAACCCTTCCACCTAGAAGAAGAAAATTTGGTGAGCCAAGTGGTATTTGTGTAGTGATCATTACCACCAAATATCATCAATATTGGGTGAAAAAATATTGCTGGTATTTCGCAAACTCTTTATTTTTTAGAAGCTTGGCAACCCCTCTCAATGAAAATTCTTTTTCACAGTCTGTGCCTAGGGCTACTTGAAGAGGAAACAAACCATAGAGACAAAGCTGAGAACTCCTTCTTTTTGTCAAGTTTCAAAGAGCTACTACAAACCATGTTGGATTAGAATTCCAAATTCATCTATCTATATAGGAGAGAACAGAGTGAAACGTAAAAATAAAAACTGCTACTGTAAACGGACGCTTCAACCTAGAAGAACAAAATTTGGTGAGCCAAGTGGGATTTGTGGACTTGTAATTACCACTACGTATCATCAACTTTGGGTGAAAAATATTTGCTGGTATTTCGGAAACTCGTAATTTCGTGGAAGATTGGCAACCCCTTTCAATGAAAGTGCTTTTCCAAAGTCTCTGCTTAGTGCTACATGAAGCGGAAACAAATCATAGAGACAATACTGAGAACTCCTTTATTTTGTCAAGTTCCAAAGTGCTATTACACACCATGATGGATTTAGAGTTCCAAATTCATCTATCTATATAGGAGAGAACCGAGGGAACCTAAAAATATAAACTGCTACTGTAAACGAATGCTTCAACCTAGAAGAAGAAAGTATGGTGAGTCAAGTGTGATTTGTGAACCGATCATTATTACCAATTATCATCAAGATTGGGTGAAAAAATATTGGCTGGTATTCGGAAACTCGTTATTTCTTGGAAGCTTGGCAACCTCTTTCAATCAAAGTGCTTTTCCGCAGTCACTGCTTAGGCATACATGAAGCGGAAACAAATCATAGAGACAAAACTGAGAACTCCTTTATTTTGTCAATTTTCAAAGAGCTATTACACACTATTTTGGATTTAGAGTTCCAAATTCATCTATCTATATAGGAGAGAACAGAGGGAACCTAACAATATAAACTGCTACTGTAAACGAACGCTTCAACCTAGAAGAAGAATATTTGGTGAGTCAATTGGGATTTGTGAACCGATATTTACCACCAAGTATCATCAAGATTGGGTGAAAAAATATTTGCTGGTATTTCGGAAACTCGTAATTTCTTGGAAGCTTGGCAACCCCTCTCAATGGAAGTTCTTTTCCACAGTCTCTGCTTAGGGCTACATGAAGCGGAAACAAATCATAGAGACCAAACTCAGAACTCCTTTATTTTATCAATTTTCAAAGAGCTACTACAAACCATGTTGGATTTAGAGTTCCAAATTTATCATCTATATAGGAGAGAAAAGAGTGAGACCTAAAAATAAAAACTGCTACTGTAAACGAACGCTTCAACCTAGAAGAAGAAAATTTGGTGAGCCAAGTGAGATCTGTGTACTTGTCATTACCACCACGTATCACCAACATTGCGTGAAAAAATATTTGCTGGTATTTCAGAAACTCTTAATTTTTGGAAGCTTGGCAACCCATTTCAATGAAAGTGCTTTCCCACAGTCTCAGCTTAGGGCTACATGAAGTGGAAACAAATCATAAAGAGAAAACTGAGAATTCCTGTATTTTGTCAATTTTCAAAGAGCTACTACAAACCATGTTGGATTTAGAGTTCCAAATTCATCATCAATATAGGAGAGAAAAGAGTGAAACCTAAAAATAAAACTGCTACTGTAAACGAACGTTTCAACCTAGAAGAACAAAATTTGGTGAGCCATGTGGGATCTGTGTACTTGTCATTACCACCACGTATCATCAAGATTTTTTGAAAAAATATTTGCTTGTATTTCTGAAACTCGTTATTTCTTAGAAGCTTGGCCACCCCTCTCAATGAAAGTGCTTTTCCACAGTCTCTGCTTAGGGCTACATGAAGCGGAAACAAATCATCGAAAAAAAACTGAGAACTCCTTTATTTTGTCAAGTTTCAAAGAGCTACTACAAACCATGTTGGATTCAGAGTTCCAAATACATCTATCTATACAGGAGAGAATACAGAGGGAACCTAAAAATATAAACTGCTACTGTAAACGAACGCTTCAACCTAGAAGAACAAAATTTGGTGAGTCAAGTGGGATTTGTGAACCGATCTTTACCACCAAGTATCATCAAGATTGGGTGAAAAAATATTTGCTGGTATTTCCGAAACTCGTAATTTCTTGGAAGCTTGGCAACCCCTCTCAATGAAAGTTCTTTTCCACAGTCTCTGCTTAGGGCTACATGAAGCGGAAACAAATCACAGAGACAAAACTGAGAACTCGTTTATTTTATCAATTTTCAAAGAGCTACTACAAACCATGTTGGATTTAGAGTTCCAAATTCATCATCTATATAGGGGAGAAAAGAGTGAAACCTAAAAATAAAAACTGCTAATGTTAACGAACGCTTCTACCTAGAAGAAAAAAATTTGGTGAGCCAAGTGGGATCTGTGTACTTGTCATTACCACCACGTATCATCAAGATTGGGTGAAAAAATATTTGCTGGTATTTCGGAAACTCGTTATTTCTTAGAAGATTGGCCAACCCTCTCAATGAAGTGCTTTTCCACAGGCTGTGCCTAGGGCTACTTGAAGAGGAAACAAACCATAGAGAAAAAACTGAGAACTCCTTTATTTTGTCAACTTTCAAAGAGCTACCACAATCCATGTTGGATTCAGAGTTCCAAATTCATCTATCTATAAAGGAGACAACAGAGGGAACCTAAAAATATAAACTGTTACTGTAAACGAATGCTTCAACCTAGAAGAACAAAATTTGGTGAGTCAAGTGGGATTTGTGTTCCGATCATTACCACCAAGTATCATCAAGATTGGATGAAAAATTATTTGCTGGTATTTCAGAAACTCGTTATTTCTTAGAAGATTGGCCAACCCTCTCAATGAAGTGCTTTTCCACAGGCTGTGCCTAGGGCTACTTGAAGAGGAAACAAACCATAGAGACAAAACTGAGAACTCCTTTAATTTGTCAAGTTTCAAAGAGCTACTACAAACCATGTTGGATTAGAGTTCCAAATTCATCTGTCTATATAGGAGACAACAGAGGGAACCTAAAAATATAATCTGCTACTGTAAACGAACGCTTCAACCTAGAAGAACAAAATTGGTGAGTCAAGTGGGATTTGTGAACCGATCTTTACCACCAAGTATCATCAAGATTGGGTGAAAAAATATTTGCTGGTATTTCGGAAACACGTAATTTCTTGGAAGCTTGGCAACCACTCTGAATGAAAGTTCTTTTCCACAGTCTCTGCTTAGGGCTACATGAAGCGGAAACAAATCATAGAGACAAAAGTGAGAACTCCTTTATTTTATCAATTTTCAAAGAGCTACTACAAACCATGTTGGATTTAGAGTTCCAAATTCAACATGTATATAGGGGAGAAAAGAGTGAAACCTAAAAATAAAAACTGCTAATGTAAACGAACGCTTCTACCTAGAAGAACAAAATTTGGTGAGCAAGTGGGATCTGTGTACTTGTCATTACCACCACGTATCATCATGATTGGGTGAAAAAATATTTTCTGGTATTTCGGAAACTCGTTATTTCTTAGAAGCTTCGCCACCCCTCTCAATGAGAGTGCTTTTCCACAGTCTGTGCCAGGGCTACTTGAAGAGGAAACAATCCATAGAGACAAAACTGAGAACTCCTTTATTTTGTCAACTTTCAAAGAGCTACCACAATCCATGTTGGATTTAGAGGTCCAAATTCATCTATCTATATAGGAGAGAAGAGAGTGAAACCTAAAAATAGAAACTGCTACTGTAAACGAACGCTTCAAACTAGGAGAAGAAAATTTGGTGAGTCAAGGGGGATTGGTGTACCAATCATTACAACCAAGTATCATCAACATTGGGTGAAAAAATATTAGCTGTTATTTCGGAAACTCGTAATTTCTTGGAAGCTTGGCAACCCCTTTCAATGAAAGTGCTTTTCCACAGTCACTGCTTAGGGCTACATGAAGCGGAAACAAATCATAGAGACAAAACTGAGAACTCCTTTATTTTGTCAAGTTTCAAAGAGCTATTTTACACCATTTTGTATTGAGAGTTCCAAATTCATCTATCTATATTGGACAGAACAGAGGGTACCTAAAAATATAAACTGCTACTGTAAACGAACGCTTCAACCTAGAAGAACAAAATTTGGTGAGTCAAGTGGGATTTGTGTACCGATCATTACCACCAAGTATCATCAACATTTGGTGAAAAAATATTTGCTGGTATTTCGGAAAATCGTTATTTCTTGGAAGCTTGGCAACCCCTTTCAATGAAAGTGCGTTTCCACAGTCTCAGCTTAGGGCTACATGAAGCGGAAACAAATCATCGAGACAAAACAGAGAACTCATTTATTTTGTCAAGGTTCAAAGATCTACTGCAAACCTGTTGGATTTAGAGTTCCAAAATCATCTATCTATACAGGAGAGAATACAGAGGGAACCTAAAAATATAAACTGCTACTGTAAATGAATGCTTCAACCTAGAAGAACAAAATTTGGTGAGTCAAGTTTGATTTGTGAACCGATCTTTACCACCAAGTATCATCAAGATTGGGTGAAAAAATATTTGCTGGTATTTCAGAAACTCTTAATTTCTTGGAAGCTTGGCAACCCTTTTCAGTGAAAGTGCTTTCCCACTTTCTCAGCTTAGGGCTACATGAATTGAAAACAAATCATAAAGAGAAAACTGAGAACTCCTGTATTTTGTCAATTTTCAAAGAGCTACTACAAACCATGTTGGATTTAGAGTTCCAAATTCATCATCTATATAGGAGAGAAAAGAGTGAAACCTAAAAATAAAAACTGCTACTGTAAACGAACGCTTCAACCGAGAAGAACAAAATTTAGTGAGCCAAGTGGGATCTGTGTACTTGTCATTACCACCACGTATCACCAACTTTGGGTGAAAAAATATTTGCTGGTATTTCGGAAAGTCGTTATTTCTTAGAAGCTTGGCCACCCCTCTCAATTAAAGTGCTTTTCCACAGACTGTGCCTAGGGCTACTTGAAGAGGAAACAAACCATAGAGACACAACTGAGAACTCCTTTATTTTGTCACGTTACAAAGATCTACTACAAACCATGTTGGATTCAGAGTTCCAAATACATCTATCTATATAGGAAAGAAGAGAGTGAAACCTAAAAATATAAACTGCTAGTGTAAACGAACGCTTCAACGTAGAAGAAGAAAATTTGGTGAGTCAAGTGGGATTTGTGAACCGATCATTATTACCATGTATCATCAAGATTGGGTGAAAAAATATTTGCTGGAATTTCGGAAACTCGTAATTTCTTGGAAGCTTGGCAACCCCTTTCAATGAAATTGCTTTTCCACATTCTCTGCTTAGGGCTACCTGAAGCGGAAACAAATATTAGAGACAAAACTGAGAACTCCTTTATTTTGTCAAGTTTCAAAGAGCTACTACACACCATTTTGGATTTAGAGTTCCAAATTCATCTATCTATAAGGGAGACAACAGAGGGAACCTAAAAATAAAAACTGTTACTGTAAACGAATGCTTCACCTAGAAGAACAAAATTTGGTGAGTCAAGTGGGATTTGTGTTCCTATCATTACCACCAAGTATCATCAAGATTGGGTGAAAAAATGTTTGCTGGTATTTCGGAAAATCGTTATTTCTTGGATGCTTGGCCACCCCTTTCAATGAAAGTGCTTTTCCACAATCACTGCTTAGGGCTACATGAAGCGGAAACAAATCATAGAGACAAAACTGAGAACTCCTTTATTTTGTCAAGTTTCAAAGAGCTATTTTACACCATTTTGTATTTAGAGTTCCAAATTCATCTATCTATATAGGACAGAACAGAGGGAACCTAAAAATATAAACTGCTATTGTAAACGAACGCTTAAACCTAGAAGAACAAAATTTGGTGTGTCAAGTGGGATTTGTGTACCGATCATTACCATCAAGTATCATCAACATTTGGTGAAAAAATGTTTCCTGGTATTTCGGAAAATCGTTATTTCTTGGAAGCTTGGCAACCCCTTTCAATGAAAGTGCGTTTCCACAGTCTCAGCTTAGGGCTACATGAAGCGGAAACAAATCATCTAGACAAAACTGAGAACTCCTTTATTTTGTCAAGTTTCAAAGATCTTCTACAAACCTGTTGGATTTAGAGTTCCAAAATCATCTATCTATACAGGAGAGAATACAGAGGGAACCTAAAAATATAAACAGCTACTGTAAATGAATGCTTCAACCTAGAAGAACAAAATTTGGTGAGTCAAGTGGGTTTGTGAACCGATCTTTACCACCAAGTATCATCAAGATTGGGTGAAAAAATATTTGCTGGTATTTCGGAAACTCGTAATTTCTTGGAAGCTTGGCAACCCCTCTCAATGAAAGTTCTTTCCCACAGTCTCTACTTAGGTCTACATGAAGCGGAAACAAATCATAGAGACAAAACTGAGAACTCCTTTATTTTGTCAAGTTTCAAAGAGCTATTACACACCATTTTGGATTTAGAGTTTCAAATTCATCTATCTATATAGGAGAGAACAGAGGGAACCTAAAAAAAATAAACTGCTACTGTAAACGAACGCTTCAACCTAGAAGAACAAAATTTGGTGAGCCAAGTGGGATCTGTGTACTTGTCATTACCACCACGTATCAACAACATTGCGTGAAAAAATATTTGCTGGTATTTCAGAAACTCTTAATTTCTTGGAAGCTTGGCAACCCTTTTCAATGAAAGTGCTTTCCCACATTTTCAGCTTAGGGCTACATGAATTGGAAACAAATCATAAAGAGAAAACTGAGAACTCCTGTATTTTTTCAATTTTCAAAGAGCTACTACAAACCATGTTGGATTTAGAGTTCCAAATTCATCATCTATATAGGAGAGAAAAGAGTGAAACCTAAAAATAAAAACTGCTACTGTAAACGAACGCTTCAACCGAGAAGAACAAAATTTAGTGAGCCAAGTGGGATCTGTGTACTTGTCATTACCACCACGTATCACCAACATTGGGTGAAAAAATATTTGCTGGTATTTTGGAAAGTGGTTATTTCTTAGAAGCTTGGCCACCCCTCTCAATTAAAGTGCTTTTCCACAGACTGTGCCTAGGGCTACTTGAAGAGGAAACAAACCATAGAGACACAACTGAGAACTCCTTTATTTTGTCAAGTTACAAAGATCTACTACAAACCATGTTGGATTCAGAGTTCCAAATACATCTATCTATATAGGAAAGAAGAGAGTGAAACCTAAAAATATAAACTGCTAGTGTAAATGAACGCTTCAACCTAGAAGAAGAAAATTTGGTGAGTCAAGTGGGATTTGTGAACCGATCATTATTACCAAGTATCATCAAGATTGGGTGAAAAAATATTTGCTGGTATTTCGGAAACTCGTAATTTATTGGAAGCTTGGCAACCCGTTTCAATGAAATTGCTTTTCCACATTCTCTGCTTAGGGCTACATGAAGCGGAAACAAATAATAGAGAAAAAACTGAGAACTCCTTTATTTTGTCAAGTTTCAAAGAGCTACTACACACCATTTTGGATTTAGAGTTCCAAATTCATCTATATATATAGGAGACAACAGAGGGAACCTAAAAATATAAACTGTTACTGTAAACGAATGCTTCAACCTAGAAGAAAAAATTTGGTGAGTCAAGTGGGATTTGTGTTCCGATCATTACCACCAAGTATCATCAAGATTGGATGAAAAATTATTTGCTGGTATTTCGGAAACTCGTTATTTCTTAGAAGCTTGGCCACCCCTCTCAATGAAAGTGCTTTTCCACAGTCTGGGCCTAGGGCTACTTGAAGAGGAAACAAACCATAGAGACAAAACTGAGAACTCCTTTAATTTGTCAAGTTTCAAAGAGCTACTACAAACCATGTTGGATTAGAGTTCCAAATTCATCTATCTATATAGTAGAGAACAGAGGGAACCTAAAAATATAATCTGCTACTGTAAACGAACGCTTCAACCTAGAAGAACAAAATTGGTGAGTCAAGTGGGATTTGTGAACCGATCTTTACCACCAAGTATCATCAAGATTGGGTGAAAAAATATTTGCTGGTATTTCTGAAACTCGTAATTTCTTGGAAGCTTGGCAACCCATCTCAATGAAATTTCTTTTCCACAGTCTCTGCTTAGGGCTACATGAAGCAGAAACAAATCATAGAGACAAAAGTGAGAACTCCTTTATTTTATCAATTTTCAAAGAGCTACTACAAACCATGTTGGATTTAGAGTTCCAAATTCATCATCTATATAGGGGAGAAAAGAGTGAAACCTAAAAATAAAAACTGCTAATGTAAACGAACGCTTCTACCTGGAAGAACAAAATTTGGTGAGCCAAGTGGGATCTGTGTACTTGTCATTACCACCACGTATCATCAAGATTGGGTGAAAAAATATTTGCTGGTATTTCGGAAACTCGTTATTTCTTAGAAGCTTGGCCACCCCTCTCAATGAAAGTGCTTTTCCACAGTCTGTGCCAGGGCTACTTGAAGAGGAAACAATCCATAGAGACAAAACTGAGAACTCCTTTATTTTGTCAACTTTCAAAGAGCTACCACAATCCATGTTGGATTTAGAGTTCCAAATTCATCTATCTATATAGGAGAGAAGAGAGTGAAACCTAAAAATAGAAACTGCTTCTGTAAACGAACGCTTCAACCTAGGAGAAGAAAATTTGGTGAGTCAAGGGGGATTTGTGAACCGATCATTATTACCAAGTATCATCAAGATTGGGTGAAAAAATATTTGCTGGTATTTCGGAAAATCGTAATTTCTTGGAAGCTTGGCCACCCCTTTCAATGAAAGTGCTTTTCCACAGTCTCTGCTTAGGGCTACATGAAACGGAAACAAATCATAGAGACAAAACTGTGAACTCCTTTATTTTGTCACGTTTCAAAGTGCTATTAAACACCATTTTGGATTTAGAGTTCCAAATTCATCTATCTATATAGGAGAGAACAGAGGGAACCTAAAAATATAAACTGCTACTGTAAACGAACTCTTCAACCTAGAAGACCAAAATTGGTGAGTCAAGTGGGATTTGTGTACCGATCATTACTACCAAGTATCATCAAGATTGGGTGAAGAAATATTAGCTGTTATTTCGGAAACTCGTAATTTCTTGGAAGCTTGGCATCAACTTTCAATGACAGTGCTTTTCCACAGTCACTGCTTAGGGCTACATGAAGCGGAAACAAAACATAGAGAAAAAACTGAGACCTCCTTTATTTTGTCAAGTTTCAAAGAGCTATTACACACCATTTTGTATTTAGAGTTCCAAATTCATCTATCTATATAGGACAGAACAGAGGGAACCTAAAAATATAAACTGCTACTGTAAACGAACGCTTCAACCTAGAAGACAAAATTTGGTGAGTCAAGTGGGATTTGTGTACCGATCACTACCACCAAGTATCATCAACATTGGGTGAAAAAATGTTTGCTGGTATTTCGGAAAATTGTTATTTCTTGGAAGCTTGGCAACCCCTTTCAATGAAAGTGCTTTTCCACAGTCTCTGCTTAGGGCTACATGAAGCGGAAACAAATCATCGAGACAAAACTGAGAACTCCTTTATTTTGTCAAGTTTCAAAGATCTACTAAAAACCATGTTGGATTTAGAGTTCCAAAATCATCTATCTATACAGGAGACAATACAGAGGGAACCTAAAAATATAAACTGCTACTGTAAATGAACGCTTCAACCTAGAAGAACAAAATTTGGTGAGTCAAGTGGGATTTGTGAACCAATCTTTACCACCAAGTATCATCAAGATTGGGTGAAAAAATATTTGCTGGTATTTCGAAACTCGTTATTTCTTAGAAGCTTGGCAACCCCTCTCAATGAAAGTGCTCTTCCACAGTCTGTGCCTAGGGCTACTTGAAGAGGAAAAAAACCATAGAGACAAAACTGAGAACTACTTTATTTTGTCAAGTTTCAAAGAGCCACTACAAACCATGTTGGATTTATAGTTCCAAATTCATCTATCTATATAGGAGAGAACAGAGGGAACCCTAAATATTAAAACTGCTACTCTTGATGAACGCTTCAACCTAGAAGAACAAAATTTGGTGAGCCAAGTGGGATTTGTGTACTTGTCATTACCACCACGTATCATTAACATTGGGTGAAAAAATGTTTGCTGGTATTTCAAGAACTCGTAATTTCTTGGAAGCTTGCAACCCCTTTCAATGGAAGTGCTTTTCCACAGTCTCTGCTTAGGGCTACATGAAGCGGAAACAAATCATAGAGACCAAACTGAGAACTCCTTTATTTTGTCAATTTTCAAAGAGCTACTAGACACCATGTTGGATTTAAAATTCCAAATTCATCTATCTATATATGAGAGAACAGATTGAAACCTAAAAATAAAAACTGCTCCTGTAAACGAACGCTTTAACCTAGAAGAACAAATTTGGTGAGCCAAGTGGGATTTGTGGACTTGTCATTACCACCACATATCACCAACATTGGGTGAAAAAATATTTGCTGGTTATTCGGGATCTCGTAATTTCTTGGAAACTTGGCAACCCCTTTCAATGAAAGTGCTTTTCCACAGTCTGTGCCTAGGGCTAATTGAAGAGGAAACAAACCATAGAGACACAACTGAGAACTCCTTTATTTTGTCAAGTTACAAAGATCTACTTCAAACCATGTTGGATTCAGAGTTCCAAATACATCTATCTATATAGGAGAGAAGAGAGTGAAACCTAAAAAAAAAAACTGCTACGGTAAACGAACGCTTCAACCTAGAAGAAGAAAATATGGTGAGTCAAGTGTGATTTGTGAACCAATCATTATTACCAATTATCATCAAGATTGGGTGAAAAAATATTTGCTGGTATTTCGGAAACTCGTTATTTCTTGGAAGCTTGGCAACCTCTTTCAATCAAAGTGCTTTTCCGCAGTCACTGCTTAGGCATACATGAAGCGGAAACAAATCATAGAGACAAAACTGAGAACTCCTTTATTTTGTCAATTTTCAAAGAGCTATTACACACTATTTTGGATTTAGAGTTCCAAATTCATCTATCTATATAGGAGAGAACAGAGGGAACCTAACAATATAAACTGCTACTGTAAACGAACGCTTCAACCTAGAAGAAGAATATTTGGTGAGTCAATTGGGATTTGTGAACCGATATTTACCACCAAGTATCATCAAGATTGGGTGAAAAAATATTTGCTGGTATTTCGGAAACTCGTAATTTCTTGGAAGCTTGGCAACCCCTCTCAATGAAAGTTCTTTTCCACAGTCTCTGCTTAGGGCTACATGAAGCGGAAACAAATCATAGAGACAAAACTCAGAACTCCTTTATTTTATCAATTTTCAAAGAGCTACTACAAACCATGTTGGATTTAGAGTTCCAAATTTATCATCTATATAGGAGAGAAAAGAGTGAGACCTAAAAATAAAAACTGCTACTGTAAACGAACGCTTCAACCTAGAAGAAGAAAATTTGGTGAGCCAAGTGAGATCTGTGTACTTGTCATTACCACCACGTATCACCAACATTGCGTGAAAAAATATTTGCTGGTATTTCAGAAACTCTTAATTTTTTGGAAGCTTGGCAACCCATTTCAATGAAAGTGCTTTCCCACAGTCTCAGCTTAGGGCTACATGAAGTGGAAACAAATCATAAAGAGAAAACTGAGAATTCCTGTATTTTGTCAATTTTCAAAGAGCTACTACAAACCATGTTGGATTTAGAGTTCCAAATTCATCATCAATATAGGAGAGAAAAGAGTGAAACCTAAAAATAAAAACTGCTACTGTAAACGAACGTTTCAACCTAGAAGAACAAAATTTGGTGAGCCATGTGGGATCTGTGTACTTGTCATTACCACCACGTATCATCAAGATTTTTTGAAAAAATATTTGCTTGTATTTCTGAAACTCGTTATTTCTTAGAAGCTTGGCCACCCCTCTCAATGAAAGTGCTTTTCCACAGTCTCTGCTTAGGGCTACATGAAGCGGAAACAAATCATCGAAAAAAAACTGAGAACTCCTTTATTTTGTCAAGTTTCAAAGAGCTACTACAAACCATGTTGGATTCAGAGTTCCAAATACATCTATCTATACAGGAGAGAATACAGAGGGAACCTAAAAATATAAACTGCTACTGTAAACGAACGCTTCAACCTAGAAGAACAAAATTTGGTGAGTCAAGTGGGATTTGTGAACCGATCTTTACCACCAAGTATCATCAAGATTGGGTGAAAAAATATTTGCTGGTATTTCCGAAACTCGTAATTTCTTGGAAGCTTGGCAACCCCTCTCAATGAAAGTTCTTTTCCACAGTCTCTGCTTAGGGCTACATGAAGCGGAAACAAATCACAGAGACAAAACTGAGAACTCGTTTATTTTATCAATTTTCAAAGAGCTACTACAAACCATGTTGGATTTAGAGTTCCAAATACATCTATCTATACAGGAGAGAATACAGAGGGAACCTAAAAATATAAACTGCTACTGTAAACGAACGCTTCAACCTAGAAGAACAAAATTTGGTGAGTCAAGTGGGATTTGTGAACCGATCTTTACCACCAAGTATCATCAAGATTGGGTGAAAAAATATTTGCTGGTATTTCCGAAACTCGTAATTTCTTGGAAGCTTGGCAACCCCTCTCAATGAAAGTTCTTTTCCACAGTCTCTGCTTAGGGCTACATGAAGCGGAAACAAATCACAGAGACAAAACTGAGAACTCGTTTATTTTATCAATTTTCAAAGAGCTACTACAAACCATGTTGGATTTAGAGTTCCAAATTCATCATCTATATAGGGGAGAAAAGAGTGAAACCTAAAAATAAAAACTGCTAATGTTAACGAACGCTTCTACCTAGAAGAAAAAAATTTGGTGAGCCAACTGGGATCTGTGTACTTGTCATTACCACCACGTATCATCAAGATTGGGTGAAAAAATATTTGCTGGTATTTCGGAAACTCGTTATTTCTTAGAAGATTGGCCAACCCTCTCAATGAAGTGCTTTTCCACAGGCTGTGCCTAGGGCTACTTGAAGAGGAAACAAACCATAGAGAAAAAACTGAGAACTCCTTTATTTTGTCAACTTTCAAAGAGCTACCACAATCCATGTTGGATTCAGAGTTCCAAATTCATCTATCTATAAAGGAGACAACAGAGGGAACCTAAAAATATAAACTGTTACTGTAAACGAATGCTTCAACCTAGAAGAACAAAATTTGGTGAGTCAAGTGGGATTTGTGTTCCGATCATTACCACCAAGTATCATCAAGATTGGATGAAAAATTATTTGCTGGTATTTCGGAAACTCGTTATTTCTTAGAAGATTGGCCAACCCTCTCAATGAAGTGCTTTTCCACAGGCTGTGCCTAGGGCTACTTGAAGAGGAAACAAACCATAGAGACAAAACTGAGAACTCCTTTAATTTGTCAAGTTTCAAAGAGCTACTACAAACCATGTTGGATTAGAGTTCCAAATTCATCTGTCTATATAGGAGACAACAGAGGGAACCTAAAAATATAATCTGCTACTGTAAACGAACGCTTCAACCTAGAAGAACAAAATTGGTGAGTCAAGTGGGATTTGTGAACCGATCTTTACCACCAAGTATCATCAAGATTGGGTGAAAAAATATTTGCTGGTATTTCGGAAACACGTAATTTCTTGGAAGCTTGGCAACCACTCTGAATGAAAGTTCTTTTCCACAGTCTCTGCTTAGGGCTACATGAAGCGGAAACAAATCATAGAGACAAAAGTGAGAACTCCTTTATTTTATCAATTTTCAAAGAGCTACTACAAACCATGTTGGATTTAGAGTTCCAAATTCAACATGTATATAGGGGAGAAAAGAGTGAAACCTAAAAATAAAAACTGCTAATGTAAACGAACGCTTCTACCTAGAAGAACAAAATTTGGTGAGCCAAGTGGGATCTGTGTACTTGTCATTACCACCACGTATCATCATGATTGGGTGAAAAAATATTTTCTGGTATTTCGGAAACTCGTTATTTCTTAGAAGCTTCGCCACCCCTCTCAATGAGAGTGCTTTTCCACAGTCTGTGCCAGGGCTACTTGAAGAGGAAACAATCCATAGAGACAAAACTGAGAACTCCTTTATTTTGTCAACTTTCAAAGAGCTACCACAATCCATGTTGGATTTAGAGGTCCAAATTCATCTATCTATATAGGAGAGAAGAGGGTGAAACCTAAAAATAGAAACTGCTACTGTAAACGAACGCTTCAACCTAGGAGAAGAAAATTTGGTGAGTCAAGGGGGATTGGTGTACCAATCATTACAACCAAGTATCATCAACATTGGGTGAAAAAATATTAGCTGTTATTTCGGAAACTCGTAATTTCTTGGAAGCTTGGCAACCCCTTTCAATGAAAGTGCTTTTCCACAGTCACTGCTTAGGGCTACATGAAGCGGAAACAAATCATAGAGACAAAACTGAGAACTCCTTTATTTTGTCAAGTTTCAAAGAGCTATTTTACACCATTTTGTATTGAGAGTTCCAAATTCATCTATCTATATTGGACAGAACAGAGGGTACCTAAAAATATAAACTGCTACTGTAAACGAACGCTTCAACCTAGAAGAACAAAATTTGGTGAGTCAAGTGGGATTTGTGTACCGATCATTACCACCAAGTATCATCAACATTTGGTGAAAAAATATTTGCTGGTATTTCGGAAAATCGTTATTTCTTGGAAGCTTGGCAACCCCTTTCAATGAAAGTGCGTTTCCACAGTCTCAGCTTAGGGCTACATGAAGCGGAAACAAATCATCGAGACAAAACAGAGAACTCCTTTATTTTGTCAAGGTTCAAAGATCTACTGCAAACCTGTTGGATTTAGAGTTCCAAAATCATCTATCTATACAGGAGAGAATACAGAGGGAACCTAAAAATATAAACTGCTACTGTAAATGAATGCTTCAACCTAGAAGAACAAAATTTGGTGAGTCAAGTTTGATTTGTGAACCGATCTTTACCACCAAGTATCATCAAGATTGGGTGAAAAAATATTTGCTGGTATTTCAGAAACTCTTAATTTCTTGGAAGCTTGGCAACCCTTTTCAGTGAAAGTGCTTTCCCACTTTCTCAGCTTAGGGCTACATGAATTGAAAACAAATCATAAAGAGAAAACTGAGAACTCCTGTATTTTGTCAATTTTCAAAGAGCTACTACAAACCATGTTGGATTTAGAGTTCCAAATTCATCATCTATATAGGAGAGAAAAGAGTGAAACCTAAAAATAAAAACTGCTACTGTAAACGAACGCTTCAACCGAGAAGAACAAAATTTAGTGAGCCAAGTGGGATCTGTGTACTTGTCATTACCACCACGTATCACCAACTTTGGGTGAAAAAATATTTGCTGGTATTTCGGAAAGTCGTTATTTCTTAGAAGCTTGGCCACCCCTCTCAATTAAAGTGCTTTTCCACAGACTGTGCCTAGGGCTACTTGAAGAGGAAACAAACCATAGAGACACAACTGAGAACTCCTTTATTTTGTCACGTTACAAAGATCTACTACAAACCATGTTGGATTCAGAGTTCCAAATACATCTATCTATATAGGAAAGAAGAGAGTGAAACCTAAAAATATAAACTGCTAGTGTAAACGAACGCTTCAACGTAGAAGAAGAAAATTTGGTGAGTCAAGTGGGATTTGTGAACCGATCATTATTACCATGTATCATCAAGATTGGGTGAAAAAATATTTGCTGGAATTTCGGAAACTCGTAATTTCTTGGAAGCTTGGCAACCCCTTTCAATGAAATTGCTTTTCCACATTCTCTGCTTAGGGCTACCTGAAGCGGAAACAAATATTAGAGACAAAACTGAGAACTCCTTTATTTTGTCAAGTTTCAAAGAGCTACTACACACCATTTTGGATTTAGAGTTCCAAATTCATCTATCTATAAGGGAGACAACAGAGGGAACCTAAAAATATAAACTGTTACTGTAAACGAATGCTTCACCTAGAAGAACAAAATTTGGTGAGTCAAGTGGGATTTGTGTTCCTATCATTACCACCAAGTATCATCAAGATTGGGTGAAAAAATGTTTGCTGGTATTTCGGAAAATCGTTATTTCTTGGATGCTTGGCCACCCCTTTCAATGAAAGTGCTTTTCCACAGTCACTGCTTAGGGCTACATGAAGCGGAAACAAATCATAGAGACAAAACTGAGAACTCCTTTATTTTGTCAAGTTTCAAAGAGCTATTTTACACCATTTTGTATTTAGAGTTCCAAATTCATCTATCTATATAGGACAGAACAGAGGGAACCTAAAAATATAAACTGCTATTGTAAACGAACGCTTAAACCTAGAAGAACAAAATTTGGTGTGTCAAGTGGGATTTGTGTACCGATCATTACCATCAAGTATCATCAACATTTGGTGAAAAAATGTTTCCTGGTATTTCGGAAAATCGTTATTTCTTGGAAGCTTGGCAACCCCTTTCAATGAAAGTGCGTTTCCACAGTCTCAGCTTAGGGCTACATGAAGCGGAAACAAATCATCTAGACAAAACTGAGAACTCCTTTATTTTGTCAAGTTTCAAAGATCTTCTACAAACCTGTTGGATTTAGAGTTCCAAAATCATCTATCTATACAGGAGAGAATACAGAGGGAACCTAAAAATATAAACAGCTACTGTAAATGAATGCTTCAACCTAGAAGAACAAAATTTGGTGAGTCAAGTGGGTTTGTGAACCGATCTTTACCACCAAGTATCATCAAGATTGGGTGAAAAAATATTTGCTGGTATTTCGGAAACTCGTAATTTCTTGGAAGCTTGGCAACCCCTCTCAATGAAACTTCTTTCCCACAGTCTCTACTTAGGTCTACATGAAGCGGAAACAAATCATAGAGACAAAACTGAGAACTCCTTTATTTTGTCAAGTTTCAAAGAGCTATTACACACCATTTTGGATTTAGAGTTTCAAATTCATCTATCTATATAGGAGAGAACAGAGGGAACCTAAAAAAAATAAACTGCTACTGTAAACGAACGCTTCAACCTAGAAGAACAAAATTTGGTGAGCCAAGTGGGATCTGTGTACTTGTCATTACCACCACGTATCAACAACATTGCGTGAAAAAATATTTGCTGGTATTTCAGAAACTCTTAATTTCTTGGAAGCTTGGCAACCCTTTTCAATGAAAGTGCTTTCCCACATTTTCAGCTTAGGGCTACATGAATTGGAAACAAATCATAAAGAGAAAACTGAGAACTCCTGTATTTTTTCAATTTTCAAAGAGCTACTACAAACCATGTTGGATTTAGAGTTCCAAATTCATCATCTATATAGGAGAGAAAAGAGTGAAACCTAAAAATAAAAACTGCTACTGTAAACGAACGCTTCAACCGAGAAGAACAAAATTTAGTGAGCCAAGTGGGATCTGTGTACTTGTCATTACCACCACGTATCACCAACATTGGGTGAAAAAATATTTGCTGGTATTTTGGAAAGTGGTTATTTCTTAGAAGCTTGGCCACCCCTCTCAATTAAAGTGCTTTTCCACAGACTGTGCCTAGGGCTACTTGAAGAGGAAACAAACCATAGAGACACAACTGAGAACTCCTTTATTTTGTCAAGTTACAAAGATCTACTACAAACCATGTTGGATTCAGAGTTCCAAATACATCTATCTATATAGGAAAGAAGAGAGTGAAACCTAAAAATATAAACTGCTAGTGTAAATGAACGCTTCAACCTAGAAGAAGAAAATTTGGTGAGTCAAGTGGGATTTGTGAACCGATCATTATTACCAAGTATCATCAAGATTGGGTGAAAAAATATTTGCTGGTATTTCGGAAACTCGTAATTTATTGGAAGCTTGGCAACCCGTTTCAATGAAATTGCTTTTCCACATTCTCTGCTTAGGGCTACATGAAGCGGAAACAAATAATAGAGAAAAAACTGAGAACTCCTTTATTTTGTCAAGTTTCAAAGAGCTACTACACACCATTTTGGATTTAGAGTTCCAAATTCATCTATATATATAGGAGACAACAGAGGGAACCTAAAAATATAAACTGTTACTGTAAACGAATGCTTCAACCTAGAAGAAAAAATTTGGTGAGTCAAGTGGGATTTGTGTTCCGATCATTACCACCAAGTATCATCAAGATTGGATGAAAAATTATTTGCTGGTATTTCGGAAACTCGTTATTTCTTAGAAGCTTGGCCACCCCTCTCAATGAAAGTGCTTTTCCACAGTCTGGGCCTAGGGCTACTTGAAGAGGAAACAAACCATAGAGACAAAACTGAGAACTCCTTTAATTTGTCAAGTTTCAAAGAGCTACTACAAACCATGTTGGATTAGAGTTCCAAATTCATCTATCTATATAGTAGAGAACAGAGGGAACCTAAAAATATAATCTGCTACTGTAAACGAACGCTTCAACCTAGAAGAACAAAATTGGTGAGTCAAGTGGGATTTGTGAACCGATCTTTACCACCAAGTATCATCAAGATTGGGTGAAAAAATATTTGCTGGTATTTCTGAAACTCGTAATTTCTTGGAAGCTTGGCAACCCATCTCAATGAAATTTCTTTTCCACAGTCTCTGCTTAGGGCTACATGAAGCAGAAACAAATCATAGAGACAAAAGTGAGAACTCCTTTATTTTATCAATTTTCAAAGAGCTACTACAAACCATGTTGGATTTAGAGTTCCAAATTCATCATCTATATAGGGGAGAAAAGAGTGAAACCTAAAAATAAAAACTGCTAATGTAAACGAACGCTTCTACCTGGAAGAACAAAATTTGGTGAGCCAAGTGGGATCTGTGTACTTGTCATTACCACCACGTATCATCAAGATTGGGTGAAAAAATATTTGCTGGTATTTCGGAAACTCGTTATTTCTTAGAAGCTTGGCCACCCCTCTCAATGAAAGTGCTTTTCCACAGTCTGTGCCAGGGCTACTTGAAGAGGAAACAATCCATAGAGACAAAACTGAGAACTCCTTTATTTTGTCAACTTTCAAAGAGCTACCACAATCCATGTTGGATTTAGAGTTCCAAATTCATCTATCTATATAGGAGAGAAGAGAGTGAAACCTAAAAATAGAAACTGCTTCTGTAAACGAACGCTTCAACCTAGGAGAAGAAAATTTGGTGAGTCAAGGGGGATTTGTGAACCGATCATTATTACCAAGTATCATCAAGATTGGGTGAAAAAATATTTGCTGGTATTTCGGAAAATCGTAATTTCTTGGAAGCTTGGCCACCCCTTTCAATGAAAGTGCTTTTCCACAGTCTCTGCTTAGGGCTACATGAAACGGAAACAAATCATAGAGACAAAACTGTGAACTCCTTTATTTTGTCACGTTTCAAAGTGCTATTAAACACCATTTTGGATTTAGAGTTCCAAATTCATCTATCTATATAGGAGAGAACAGAGGGAACCTAAAAATATAAACTGCTACTGTAAACGAACTCTTCAACCTAGAAGACCAAAATTGGTGAGTCAAGTGGGATTTGTGTACCGATCATTACTACCAAGTATCATCAAGATTGGGTGAAGAAATATTAGCTGTTATTTCGGAAACTCGTAATTTCTTGGAAGCTTGGCATCAACTTTCAATGACAGTGCTTTTCCACAGTCACTGCTTAGGGCTACATGAAGCGGAAACAAAACATAGAGAAAAAACTGAGACCTCCTTTATTTTGTCAAGTTTCAAAGAGCTATTACACACCATTTTGTATTTAGAGTTCCAAATTCATCTATCTATATAGGACAGAACAGAGGGAACCTAAAAATATAAACTGCTACTGTAAACGAACGCTTCAACCTAGAAGACAAAATTTGGTGAGTCAAGTGGGATTTGTGTACCGATCACTACCACCAAGTATCATCAACATTGGGTGAAAAAATGTTTGCTGGTATTTCGGAAAATTGTTATTTCTTGGAAGCTTGGCAACCCCTTTCAATGAAAGTGCTTTTCCACAGTCTCTGCTTAGGGCTACATGAAGCGGAAACAAATCATCGAGACAAAACTGAGAACTCCTTTATTTTGTCAAGTTTCAAAGATCTACTAAAAACCATGTTGGATTTAGAGTTCCAAAATCATCTATCTATACAGGAGACAATACAGAGGGAACCTAAAAATATAAACTGCTACTGTAAATGAACGCTTCAACCTAGAAGAACAAAATTTGGTGAGTCAAGTGGGATTTGTGAACCAATCTTTACCACCAAGTATCATCAAGATTGGGTGAAAAAATATTTGCTGGTATTTCGAAACTCGTTATTTCTTAGAAGCTTGGCAACCCCTCTCAATGAAAGTGCTCTTCCACAGTCTGTGCCTAGGGCTACTTGAAGAGGAAAAAAACCATAGAGACAAAACTGAGAACTACTTTATTTTGTCAAGTTTCAAAGAGCCACTACAAACCATGTTGGATTTATAGTTCCAAATTCATCTATCTATATAGGAGAGAACAGAGGGAACCCTAAATATTAAAACTGCTACTCTTGATGAACGCTTCAACCTAGAAGAACAAAATTTGGTGAGCCAAGTGGGAATTGTGTACTTGTCATTACCACCACGTATCATTAACATTGGGTGAAAAAATGTTTGCTGGTATTTCAAGAACTCGTAATTTCTTGGAAGCTTGCAACCCCTTTCAATGGAAGTGCTTTTCCACAGTCTCTGCTTAGGGCTACATGAAGCGGAAACAAATCATAGAGACCAAACTGAGAACTCCTTTATTTTGTCAATTTTCAAAGAGCTACTAGACACCATGTTGGATTTAAAATTCCAAATTCATCTATCTATATATGAGAGAACAGATTGAAACCTAAAAATAAAAACTGCTCCTGTAAACGAACGCTTTAACCTAGAAGAACAAAATTTGGTGAGCCAAGTGGGATTTGTGGACTTGTCATTACCACCACATATCACCAACATTGGGTGAAAAAATATTTGCTGGTTATTCGGGATCTCGTAATTTCTTGGAAACTTGGCAACCCCTTTCAATGAAAGTGCTTTTCCACAGTCACTGCTTAGGGCTACATGAAGCGGAAACAAAACATAGAGAAAAAACTGAGACCTCCTTTATTTTGTCAAGTTTCAAAGAGCTATTACACACCATTTTGTATTTAGAGTTCCAAATTCATCTATCTATATAGGACAGAACAGAGGGAACCTAAAAATATAAACTGCTACTGTAAACGAACGCTTCAACCTAGAAGACAAAATTTGGTGAGTCAAGTGGGATTTGTGTACCGATCACTACCACCAAGTATCATCAACATTGGGTGAAAAAATGTTTGCTGGTATTTCGGAAAATTGTTATTTCTTGGAAGCTTGGCAACCCCTTTCAATGAAAGTGCTTTTCCACAGTCTCTGCTTAGGGCTACATGAAGCGGAAACAAATCATCGAGACAAAACTGAGAACTCCTTTATTTTGTCAAGTTTCAAAGATCTACTAAAAACCATGTTGGATTTAGAGTTCCAAAATCATCTATCTATACAGGAGACAATACAGAGGGAACCTAAAAACATAAACTGCTACTGTAAATGAACGCTTCAACCTAGAAGAACAAAATTTGGTGAGTCAAGTGGGATTTGTGAACCAATCTTTACCACCAAGTATCATCAAGATTGGGTGAAAAAATATTTGCTGGTATTTCGGAAACTCGTAATTTTTTGGAAGCTTGGCAACCCCTCTCAATGAAAGTTCTTTTCCACAGTCTCTGCTTAGGGTTACATGAAGCGGAAACAAATCATAGAGACAAAACTGAGAACTCCTTTATTTTGTCAAGTTTCAAAGAGCTATTACACACCATTTTGGATTTAGAGTTCCAAATTCATCTATCTATATAGGAGAGAACAGAGGGAACCTAAAAAATTAAACTGCTACTGTAAATGAACGCTTCAACCTAGAAGAGCAATATTTGGTGAGCCATGTGGGATCTGTGTACTTGTCATTACCACCACGTATTACCAGCATTGCGTGAAAAAATATTTGCTGGTACTTCAGAAACTCTTAATTTCTTGGAAGCTTGCCAACCCTTTTCAATGAAAGTGCTTTCCCACATTCTCAGCTTAGGGCTACATGAATTGGAAACAAATAATAAAGAGAAAACTGAGAACTCCTGTATTTTTGTCAATTTTCAAAGAGCTACTACAAACCATGTTGTATTTAGAGTTCCAAATTCATCATCTATATAGGAGAGAAAAGAGTGAAACCTAAAAATAAAAACTGCTACTGTAACGAACGCTTCAACCGAGAAGAACAAAATTTGGTGAGCCAAGTGGGATCTGTGTACTTGTCATTACCACCACCTATCACCAACATTGGGTGAAAAAATATTTGCTGGTATTTCGGAAAGTCGTTATTTCTTAGAAGCTTGGCCACCCCTTTCAATGAAAGTGCTTTTCCACAGACTGAGCCTAGGGCTACTTGAAGAGGAAACAAACCATAGAGACACAACTCAGAACTCCTTTATTTTGTCAAGTTACAAAGATCAACTACAAACCATGTTGGATTCAGAGTTCCAAATACATCTATCTATATAGGAGAGAAGAGAGTGAAACCTAAAAATATAAACTGCTACTGTAAACGAACGCTTCAACCTAGAAGAACAAAATTTGGTGAGTCAAGTGGGATTTGTGTACCGATCATTACCACCAAGTATCATCAACATTGGGTGAAAAAATGTTTGCTGCTATTTCGGAAAATCGTTATTTCTTGGAAGCTTGGCAACCCCTTTCAATGTAAGTGCTTTTCCACAGTCTCTGCTTAGGGCTACATGAAGCGGAAACAAAACATAGAGAAAAAACTGAGACCTCCTTTATTTTGTCAAGTTTCAAAGAGCTATTACACACCATTTTGTATTTAGAGTTCCAAATTCATCTATCTATATAGGACAGAACAGAGGGAACCTAAAAATATAAACTGCTACTGTAAACGAACGCTTCAACCTAGAAGACAAAATTTGGTGAGTCAAGTGGGATTTGTGTACCGATCACTACCACCAAGTATCATCAACATTGGGTGAAAAAATGTTTGCTGGTATTTCGGAAAATTGTTATTTCTTGGAAGCTTGGCAACCCCTTTCAATGAAAGTGCTTTTCCACAGTCTCTGCTTAGGGCTACATGAAGCGGAAACAAATCATCGAGACAAAACTGAGAACTCCTTTATTTTGTCAAGTTTCAAAGATCTACTAAAAACCATGTTGGATTTAGAGTTCCAAAATCATCTATCTATACAGGAGACAATACAGAGGGAACCTAAAAATATAAACTGCTACTGTAAATGAACGCTTCAACCTAGAAGAACAAAATTTGGTGAGTCAAGTGGGATTTGTGAACCAATCTTTACCACCAAGTATCATCAGGATTGGGTGAAAAAATATTTGCTGGTATTTCGGAAACTCGTAATTTTTTGGAAGCTTGGCAACCCCTCTCAATGAAAGTTCTTTTCCACAGTCTCTGCTTAGGGTTACTTGAAGCGGAAACAAATCATAGAGACAAAACTGAGAACTCCTTTATTTTGTCAAGTTTCAAAGAGCTATTACACACCATTTTGGATTTAGAGTTCCAAATTCATCTATCTATATAGGAGAGAACAGAGGGAACCTAAAAAATTAAACTGCTACTGTAAACGAACGCTTCAACCTAGAAGAACAAAATTTGGTGAGCCAAGTGGGATCTGTGTACTTGTCATTACCACCACGTATTACCAGCATTGCGTGAAAAAATATTTGCTGGTACTTCAGAAACTCTTAATTTCTTGGAAGCTTGCCAACCCTTTTCAATGAAAGTGCTTTCCCACATTCTCAGCTTAGGGCTACATGAATTGGAAACAAATCATAAAGAGAAAACTGAGAACTCCTGTATTTTTTCAATTTTCAAAGAGCTACTACAAACCATGTTGGATTTAGAGTTCCAAATTCATCATCTATATAGGAGAGAAAAGAGTGAAACCTAAAAATAAAAACTGCTACTGTAAACGAACGCTTCAACCGAGAAGAACAAAATTTAGTGAGCCAAGTGGGATCTGTGTACTTGTCATTACCACCACGTATCACCAACATTGGGTGAAAAAATATTTGCTGGTATTTCGGAAAGTCGTTATTTCTTAGAAGCTTGGCCACCCCTCTCAATTAAAGTGCTTTTCCACAGACTGTGCCTAGGGCTACTTGAAGAGGAAACAAACCATAGAGACACAACTGAGAACTCCTTTATTTTGTCAAGTTACAAAGATCTACTACAAACCATGTTGGATTCAGAGTTCCAAATACATCTATCTATATAGGAAAGAAGAGAGTGAAATCTAAAAATATAAACTGCTAGTGTAAATGAACGCTTCAATCTAGAAGAAGAAAATTTGGTGAGTCAAGTGGGATTTGTGAACCGATCATTATTACCAAGTATCATCAAGATTGGGTGAAAAAATATTTGCTGGTATTTCGGAAACTCGTAATTTATTGGAAGCTTGGCAACCCCTTTCAATGAAATTGCTTTTCCACATTCTCTGCTTAGGGCTACGTGAAGCGGAAACAAATAATAGAGAAAAAACTGAGAACTCCTTTATTTTGTCAAGTTTCAAAGAGCTACTACACACCATTTTGGATTTAGAGTTCCAAATACATCTATATATATAGGAGACAACAGAGGGAACCTAAAAATATAAACTGTTACTGTAAACGAATGATTCAACCTAGAAGAAAAAATTTGGTGAGTCAAGTGGGATTTGTGTTCCGATCATTACCACCAAGTATCATCAAGATTGGATGAAAAATTATTTGCTGGTATTTCGGAAACTCGTTATTTCTTAGAAGCTTGGCCACCCCTCTCAATGAAAGTGCTTTTCCACAGTCTGGGCCTAGGGCTACTTGAAGAGGAAACAAACCATAGAGACAAAACTGAGAACTCCTTTAATTTGTCAAGTTTCAAAGAGCTACTACAAACCATGTTGGATTAGAGTTCCAAATTCATCTATCTATATAGTAGAGAACAGAGGGAACCTAAAAATATAATCTGCTACTGTAAACGAACGCTTCAACCTAGAAGAACAAAATTGGTGAGTCAAGTGGGATTTGTGAACCCATCTTTACCACCAAGTATCATCAAGATTGGGTGAAAAAATATTTGCTGGTATTTCTGAAACTCGTAATTTCTTGGAAGCTTGGCAACCCATCTCAATGAAATTTCTTTTCCACAGTCTCTGCTTAGGGCTACATGAAGCAGAAACAAATCATAGAGACAAAAGTGAGAACTCCTTTATTTTATCAATTTTCAAAGAGCTACTACAAACCATGTTGGATTTAGAGTTCCAAATTCATCATCTATATAGGGGAGAAAAGAGTGAAACCTAAAAATAAAAACTGCTAATGTAAACGAACGCTTCTACCTGGAAGAACAAAATTTGGTGAGCCAAGTGGGATCTGTGTACTTGTCATTACCACCACGTATCATCAAGATTGGGTGAAAAAATATTTGCTGGTATTTCGGAAACTCGTTATTTCTTAGAAGCTTGGCCACCCCTCTCAATGAAAGTGCTTTTCCACAGTCTGTGCCAGGGCTACTTGAAGAGGAAACAATCCATAGAGACAAAACTGAGAACTCCTTTATTTTGTCAACTTTCAAAGAGCTACCACAATCCATGTTGGATTTAGAGTTCCAAATTCATCTATCTATATAGGAGAGAAGAGAGTGAAACCTAAAAATAGAAACTGCTTCTGTAAACGAACGCTTCAACCTAGGAGAAGAAAATTTGGTGAGTCAAGGGGGATTTGTGAACCGATCATTATTACCAAGTATCATCAAGATTGGGTGAAAAAATATTTGCTGGTATTTCGGAAAATCGTAATTTCATGGAAGCTTGGCCACCCCTTTCAATGAAAGTGCTTTTCCACAGTCTCTGCTTAGGGCTACATGAAACGGAAACAAATCATAGAGACAAAACTGTGAACTCCTTTATTTTGTCACGTTTCAAAGTGCTATTAAACACCATTTTGGATTTAGAGTTCCAAATTCATCTATCTATATAGGAGAGAACAGAGGGAACCTAAAAATATAAACTGCTACTGTAAACGAACTCTTCAACCTAGAAGACCAAAATTGGTGAGTCAAGTGGGATTTGTGTACCGATCATTACTACCAAGTATCATCAAGATTGGGTGAAGAAATATTAGCTGTTATTTCGGAAACTCGTAATTTCTTGGAAGCTTGGCATCAACTTTCAATGACAGTGCTTTTCCACTGTCACTGCTTAGGGCTACATGAAGCGGAAACAAAACATAGAGAAAAAACTGAGACCTCCTTTATTTTGTCAAGTTTCAAAGAGCTATTACACACCATTTTGTATTTAGAGTTCCAAATTCATCTATCTATATAGGACAGAACAGAGGGAACCTAAAAATATAAACTGCTACTGTAAACGAACGCTTCAACCTAGAAGACAAAATTTGGTGAGTCAAGTGGGATTTGTGTACCGATCACTACCACCAAGTATCATCAACATTGGGTGAAAAAATGTTTGCTGGTATTTCGGAAAATTGTTATTTCTTGGAAGCTTGGCAACCCCTTTCAATGAAAGTGCTTTTCCACAGTCTCTGCTTAGGGCTACATGAAGCGGAAACAAATCATCGAGACAAAACTGAGAACTCCTTTATTTTGTCAAGTTTCAAAGATCTACTAAAAACCATGTTGGATTTAGAGTTCCAAAATCATCTATCTATACAGGAGACAATACAGAGGGAACCTAAAAATATAAACTGCTACTGTAAATGAACGCTTCAACCTAGAAGAACAAAATTTGGTGAGTCAAGTGGGATTTGTGAACCAATCTTTACCACCAAGTATCATCAAGATTGGGTGAAAAAATATTTGCTGGTATTTCGAAACTCGTTATTTCTTAGAAGCTTGGCAACCCCTCTCAATGAAAGTGCTCTTCCACAGTCTGTGCCTAGGGCTACTTGAAGAGGAAAAAAACCATAGAGACAAAACTGAGAACTACTTTATTTTGTCAAGTTTCAAAGAGCCACTACAAACCATGTTGGATTTATAGTTCCAAATTCATCTATCTATATAGGAGAGAACAGAGGGAACCCTAAATATTAAAACTGCTACTCTTGATGAACGCTTCAACCTAGAAGAACAAAATTTGGTGAGCCAAGTGGGATTTGTGTACTTGTCATTACCACCACGTATCATTAACATTGGGTGAAAAAATGTTTGCTGGTATTTCAAGAACTCGTAATTTCTTGGAAGCTTGCAACCCCTTTCAATGGAAGTGCTTTTCCACAGTCTCTGCTTAGGGCTACATGAAGCGGAAACAAATCATAGAGACCAAACTGAGAACTCCTTTATTTTGTCAATTTTCAAAGAGCTACTAGACACCATGTTGGATTTAAAATTCCAAATTCATCTATCTATATATGAGAGAACAGATTGAAACCTAAAAATAAAAACTGCTCCTGTAAACGAACGCTTTAACCTAGAAGAACAAAATTTGGTGAGCCAAGTGGGATTTGTGGACTTGTCATTACCACCACATATCACCAACATTGGGTGAAAAAATATTTGCTGGTTATTCGGGATCTCGTAATTTCTTGGAAACTTGGCAACCCCTTTCAATGAAAGTGCTTTTCCACAGTCACTGCTTAGGGCTACATGAAGCGGAAACAAAACATAGAGAAAAAACTGAGACCTCCTTTATTTTGTCAAGTTTCAAAGAGCTATTACACACCATTTTGTATTTAGAGTTCCAAATTCATCTATCTATATAGGACAGAACAGAGGGAACCTAAAAATATAAACTGCTACTGTAAACGAACGCTTCAACCTAGAAGACAAAATTTGGTGAGTCAAGTGGGATTTGTGTACCGATCACTACCACCAAGTATCATCAACATTGGGTGAAAAAATGTTTGCTGGTATTTCGGAAAATTGTTATTTCTTGGAAGCTTGGCAACCCCTTTCAATGAAAGTGCTTTTCCACAGTCTCTGCTTAGGGCTACATGAAGCGGAAACAAATCATCGAGACAAAACTGAGAACTCCTTTATTTTGTCAAGTTTCAAAGATCTACTAAAAACCATGTTGGATTTAGAGTTCCAAAATCATCTATCTATACAGGAGACAATACAGAGGGAACCTAAAAATATAAACTGCTACTGTAAATGAACGCTTCAACCTAGAAGAACAAAATTTGGTGAGTCAAGTGGGATTTGTGAACCAATCTTTACCACCAAGTATCATCAAGATTGGGTGAAAAAATATTTGCTGGTATTTCGGAAACTCGTAATTTTTTGGAAGCTTGGCAACCCCTCTCAATGAAAGTTCTTTTCCACAGTCTCTGCTTAGGGTTACATGAAGCGGAAACAAATCATAGAGACAAAACTGAGAACTCCTTTATTTTGTCAAGTTTCAAAGAGCTATTACACACCATTTTGGATTTAGAGTTCCAAATTCATCTATCTATATAGGAGAGAACAGAGGGAACCTAAAAAATTAAACTGCTACTGTAAATGAACGCTTCAACCTAGAAGAACAATATTTGGTGAGCCATGTGGGATCTGTGTACTTGTCATTACCACCACGTATTACCAGCATTGCGTGAAAAATATTTGCTGGTACTTCAGAAACTCTTAATTTCTTGGAAGCTTGCCAACCCTTTTCAATGAAAGTGCTTTCCCACATTCTCAGCTTAGGGCTACATGAATTGGAAACAAATAATAAAGAGAAAACTGAGAACTCCTGTATTTTGTCAATTTTCAAAGAGCTACTACAAACCATGTTGTATTTAGAGTTCCAAATTCATCATCTATATAGGAGAGAAAAGAGTGAAACCTAAAAATAAAAACTGCTACTGTAAACGAACGCTTCAACCGAGAAGAACAAAATTTGGTGAGCCAAGTGGGATCTGTGTACTTGTCATTACCACCACCTATCACCAACATTGGGTGAAAAAATATTTGCTGGTATTTCGGAAAGTCGTTATTTCTTAGAAGCTTGGCCACCCCTTTCAATGAAAGTGCTTTTCCACAGACTGAGCCTAGGGCTACTTGAAGAGGAAACAAACCATAGAGACACAACTCAGAACTCCTTTATTTTGTCAAGTTACAAAGATCAACTACAAACCATGTTGGATTCAGAGTTCCAAATACATCTATCTATATAGGAGAGAAGAGAGTGAAACCTAAAAATATAAACTGCTACTGTAAACGAACGCTTCAACCTAGAAGAACAAAATTTGGTGAGTCAAGTGGGATTTGTGTACCGATCATTACCACCAAGTATCATCAACATTGGGTGAAAAAATGTTTGCTGCTATTTCGGAAAATCGTTATTTCTTGGAAGCTTGGCAACCCCTTTCAATGTAAGTGCTTTTCCACAGTCTCTGCTTAGGGCTACATGAAGCGGAAACAAAACATAGAGAAAAAACTGAGACCTCCTTTATTTTGTCAAGTTTCAAAGAGCTATTACACACCATTTTGTATTTAGAGTTCCAAATTCATCTATCTATATAGGACAGAACAGAGGGAACCTAAAAATATAAACTGCTACTGTAAACGAACGCTTCAACCTAGAAGACAAAATTTGGTGAGTCAAGTGGGATTTGTGTACCGATCACTACCACCAAGTATCATCAACATTGGGTGAAAAAATGTTTGCTGGTATTTCGGAAAATTGTTATTTCTTGGAAGCTTGGCAACCCCTTTCAATGAAAGTGCTTTTCCACAGTCTCTGCTTAGGGCTACATGAAGCGGAAACAAATCATCGAGACAAAACTGAGAACTCCTTTATTTTGTCAAGTTTCAAAGATCTACTAAAAACCATGTTGGATTTAGAGTTCCAAAATCATCTATCTATACAGGAGACAATACAGAGGGAACCTAAAACTATAAACTGCTACTGTAAATGAACGCTTCAACCTAGAAGAACAAAATTTGGTGAGTCAAGTGGGATTTGTGAACCAATCTTTACCACCAAGTATCATCAGGATGGGTGAAAAAATATTTGCTGGTATTTCGGAAACTCGTAATTTTTTGGAAGCTTGGCAACCCCTCTCAATGAAAGTTCTTTTCCACAGTCTCTGCTTAGGGTTACATGAAGCGGAAACAAATCATAGAGACAAAACTGAGAACTCCTTTATTTTGTCAAGTTTCAAAGAGCTATTACACACCATTTTGGATTTAGAGTTCCAAATTCATCTATCTATATAGGAGAGAACAGAGGGAACCTAAAAAATTAAACTGCTACTGTAAACGAACGCTTCAACCTAGAAGAACAAAATTTGGTGAGCCAAGTGGGATCTGTGTACTTGTCATTACCACCACGTATTACCAGCATTGCGTGAAAAAATATTTGCTGGTACTTCAGAAACTCTTAATTTCTTGGAAGCTTGCCAACCCTTTTCAATGAAAGTGCTTTCCCACATTCTCAGCTTAGGGCTACATGAATTGGAAACAAATCATAAAGAGAAAACTGAGAACTCCTGTATTTTTTCAATTTTCAAAGAGCTACTACAAACCATGTTGGATTTAGAGTTCCAAATTCATCATCTATATAGGAGAGAAAAGAGTGAAACCTAAAAATAAAAACTGCTACTGTAAACGAACGCTTCAACCGAGAAGAACAAAATTTAGTGAGCCAAGTGGGATCTGTGTACTTGTCATTACCACCACGTATCACCAACATTGGGTGAAAAAATATTTGCTGGTATTTCGGAAAGTCGTTATTTCTTAGAAGCTTGGCCACCCCTCTCAATTAAAGTGCTTTTCCACAGACTGTGCCTAGGGCTACTTGAAGAGGAAACAAACCATAGAGACACAACTGAGAACTCCTTTATTTTGTCAAGTTACAAAGATCTACTACAAACCATGTTGGATTCAGAGTTCCAAATACATCTATCTATATAGGAAAGAAGAGAGTGAAATCTAAAAATATAAACTGCTAGTGTAAATGAACGCTTCAATCTAGAAGAAGAAAATTTGGTGAGTCAAGTGGGATTTGTGAACCGATCATTATTACCAAGTATCATCAAGATTGGGTGAAAAAATATTTGCTGGTATTTCGGAAACTCGTAATTTATTGGAAGCTTGGCAACCCCTTTCAATGAAATTGCTTTTCCACATTCTCTGCTTAGGGCTACGTGAAGCGGAAACAAATAATAGAGAAAAAACTGAGAACTCCTTTATTTTGTCAAGTTTCAAAGAGCTACTACACACCATTTTGGATTTAGAGTTCCAAATACATCTATATATATAGGAGACAACAGAGGGAACCTAAAAATATAAACTGTTACTGTAAACGAATGATTCAACCTAGAAGAAAAAATTTGGTGAGTCAAGTGGGATTTGTGTTCCGATCATTACCACCAAGTATCATCAAGATTGGATGAAAAATTATTTGCTGGTATTTCGGAAACTCGTTATTTCTTAGAAGCTTGGCCACCCCTCTCAATGAAAGTGCTTTTCCACAGTCTGGGCCTAGGGCTACTTGAAGAGGAAACAAACCATAGAGACAAAACTGAGAACTCCTTTAATTTGTCAAGTTTCAAAGAGCTACTACAAACCATGTTGGATTAGAGTTCCAAATTCATCTATCTATATAGTAGAGAACAGAGGGAACCTAAAAATATAATCTGCTACTGTAAACGAACGCTTCAACCTAGAAGAACAAAATTGGTGAGTCAAGTGGGATTTGTGAACCCATCTTTACCACCAAGTATCATCAAGATTGGGTGAAAAAATATTTGCTGGTATTTCTGAAACTCGTAATTTCTTGGAAGCTTGGCAACCCATCTCAATGAAATTTCTTTTCCACAGTCTCTGCTTAGGGCTACATGAAGCAGAAACAAATCATAGAGACAAAAGTGAGAACTCCTTTATTTTATCAATTTTCAAAGAGCTACTACAAACCATGTTGGATTTAGAGTTCCAAATTCATCATCTATATAGGGGAGAAAAGAGTGAAACCTAAAAATAAAAACTGCTAATGTAAACGAACGCTTCTACCTGGAAGAACAAAATTTGGTGAGCCAAGTGGGATCTGTGTACTTGTCATTACCACCACGTATCATCAAGATTGGGTGAAAAAATATTTGCTGGTATTTCGGAAACTCGTTATTTCTTAGAAGCTTGGCCACCCCTCTCAATGAAAGTGCTTTTCCACAGTCTGTGCCAGGGCTACTTGAAGAGGAAACAATCCATAGAGACAAAACTGAGAACTCCTTTATTTTGTCAACTTTCAAAGAGCTACCACAATCCATGTTGGATTTAGAGTTCCAAATTCATCTATCTATATAGGAGAGAAGAGAGTGAAACCTAAAAATAGAAACTGCTTCTGTAAACGAACGCTTCAACCTAGGAGAAGAAAATTTGGTGAGTCAAGGGGGATTTGTGAACCGATCATTATTACCAAGTATCATCAAGATTGGGTGAAAAAATATTTGCTGGTATTTCGGAAAATCGTAATTTCATGGAAGCTTGGCCACCCCTTTCAATGAAAGTGCTTTTCCACAGTCTCTGCTTAGGGCTACATGAAACGGAAACAAATCATAGAGACAAAACTGTGAACTCCTTTATTTTGTCACGTTTCAAAGTGCTATTAAACACCATTTTGGATTTAGAGTTCCAAATTCATCTATCTATATAGGAGAGAACAGAGGGAACCTAAAAATATAAACTGCTACTGTAAACGAACTCTTCAACCTAGAAGACCAAAATTGGTGAGTCAAGTGGGATTTGTGTACCGATCATTACTACCAAGTATCATCAAGATTGGGTGAAGAAATATTAGCTGTTATTTCGGAAACTCGTAATTTCTTGGAAGCTTGGCATCAACTTTCAATGACAGTGCTTTTCCACAGTCACTGCTTAGGGCTACATGAAGCGGAAACAAAACATAGAGAAAAAACTGAGACCTCCTTTATTTTGTCAAGTTTCAAAGAGCTATTACACACCATTTTGTATTTAGAGTTCCAAATTCATCTATCTATATAGGACAGAACAGAGGGAACCTAAAAATATAAACTGCTACTGTAAACGAACGCTTCAACCTAGAAGACAAAATTTGGTGAGTCAAGTGGGATTTGTGTACCGATCACTACCACCAAGTATCATCAACATTGGGTGAAAAAATGTTTGCTGGTATTTCGGAAAATTGTTATTTCTTGGAAGCTTGGCAACCCCTTTCAATGAAAGTGCTTTTCCACAGTCTCTGCTTAGGGCTACATGAAGCGGAAACAAATCATCGAGACAAAACTGAGAACTCCTTTATTTTGTCAAGTTTCAAAGATCTACTAAAAACCATGTTGGATTTAGAGTTCCAAAATCATCTATCTATACAGGAGACAATACAGAGGGAACCTAAAAATATAAACTGCTACTGTAAATGAACGCTTCAACCTAGAAGAACAAAATTTGGTGAGTCAAGTGGGATTTGTGAACCAATCTTTACCACCAAGTATCATCAGGATTGGGTGAAAAAATATTTGCTGGTATTTCGGAAACTCGTAATTTTTTGGAAGCTTGGCAACCCCTCTCAATGAAAGTTCCTTTCCACAGTCTCTGCTTAGGGTTACATGAAGCGGAAACAAATCATAGAGACAAAACTGAGAACTCCTTTATTTTGTCAAGTTTCAAAGAGCTATTACACACCATTTTGGATTTAGAGTTCCAAATTCATCTATCTATATAGGAGAGAACGGAGGGAACCTAAAAAATTAAACTGCTACTGTAAACGAACGCTTCAACCTAGAAGAACAATATTTGGTGAGCCATGTGGGATCTGTGTACTTGTCATTACCACCACGTATTACCAGCATTGCGTGAAAAAATATTTGCTGGTACTTCAGAAACTCTTAATTTCTTGGAAGCTTGCCAACCCTTTTCAATGAAAGTGCTTTCCCACATTCTCAGCTTAGGGCTACATGAATTGGAAACAAATAATAAAGAGAAAACTGAGAACTCCTGTATTTTGTCAATTTTCAAAGAGCTACTACAAACCATGTTGTATTTAGAGTTCCAAATTCATCATCTATATAGGAGAGAAAAGAGTGAAACCTAAAAATAAAAACTGCTACTGTAAACGAACGCTTCAACCGAGAAGAACAAAATTTGGTGAGCCAAGTGGGATCTGTGTACTTGTCATTACCACCACGTATCACCAACATTGGGTGAAAAAATATTTGCTGGTATTTCGGAAAGTCGTTATTTCTTAGAAGCTTGGCCACCCCTTTCAATGAAAGTGCTTTTCCACAGACTGAGCCTAGGGCTACTTGAAGAGGAAACAAACCATAGAGACACAACTCAGAACTCCTTTATTTTGTCAAGTTACAAAGATCAACTACAAACCATGTTGGATTCAGAGTTCCAAATACATCTATCTATATAGGAGAGAAGAGAGTGAAACCTAAAAATATAAACTGCTACTGTAAACGAACGCTTCAACCTAGAAGAACAAAATTTGGTGAGTCAAGTGGGATTTGTGAACCGGTCTTTACCACCAAGTATCATCAAGATTGGGTGAAAAAATATTTGCTGGTATTTCGGAAAATCGTTATTTCTTGGAAGCTTGGCAACCCCTTTCAATGAAAGTGCTTTTCCACAGTCACTGCTTAGGGCTACATGAAGCGGAAACAAATCATAGAGACAAAACTGAGAACTCCTTTATTTTGTCAAGTTTCAAAGAGCTATTTTACACCATTTTGTATTTAGAGTTCCAAATTCATCTATCTATATAGGACAGAACAGAGGGAACCTAAAAATATAAACTTCTACTGTAAATGAACGCTTCAACCAAGAAGAACAAAATTTGGTGAGTCAAGTGGGTTTTGTGTACCGATCATTACCACCAAGTATCATCAACATTTGGTGAAAAAATGTTTGCTGTTATTTCGGAAAATCGTTATTTCTTGGAAGCTTGGCAACCCCTTTCAATGAAAGTGCTTTTCCACAGTCTCTGCTTAGGGCTACATGAAGCGAAAACAAATCATCGAGACAAAACTGAGAACTCCTTTATTTTGTCAAGTTTCAAAGATCTACTACAAACCATGTTGGATTTAGAGTTCCAAAATCATCTATCTATACAGGAGACAATACAGAGGGAACCTAAAAATATAAACTGCTACTGTAAATGAACGCTTCAACCTAGAAGAACAAAATTTGGTGAGTCAAGTGGGATTTGTGAACCGGTCTTTACCACCAAGTATCATCAAGATTGGGTGAAAAAATATTTGCTGGTATTTTGGAAACTCGTAATTTCTTGGAAGCTTGGCAACCCCTCTCAACGAAAGTTCTTTTCCACAGTCTCTGCTTAGGGCTACATGAAGCGGAAACAAATCATAGAGACAAAACAGAGAACTCCTTTATTTTGTCAAGTTTCAAAGAGCTATTACACACCATTTTGGATTTAGAGTTCCAAATTCATCTATCTATATAGGAGAGAACATAGGGAACCTAAAAAAATAAACTGCTATTGTAAACGAACGCTTCAACCTAGAAGAACAAAATTTGGTGAGCCAAGTGGGATCTGTGTACTTGTCATTACCACCACGTATCACCAACATTGCGTGAAAAAATATTTGCTGGTATTTCAGAAACTCTTAATTTCTTGGAAGCTTGGCAACCCTTTTCAATGAAAGTGCTTTCCCACAGTCTCAGTTTAGGGCTACATGAATTGGAAACAAATCATAAAGAGAAAACTGAGAACTCCTGTATTTTGTCAATTTTCAAAGAGCTACTACTAACCATGTTGGATTTAGAGTTCCAAATTCATCATCTATATAGGAGAGAAAAGAGTGAAACCTAAAAATAAAAACGGCTACTGTAAACGAACGCTTCAACCGAGAAGAACAAACTTTGGTGAGCCAAGTGGGATCTGTGTACTTGTCATTACCACCACGTATCACCAACATTGGGTGAAAAAATATTTGCTGGTATTTCGGAAAGTCGTTATTTCTTAGAAGCTTGGCCACCCCTTTCAATGAAAATGCTTTTCCACAGACTGTGCCTAGGGCTACTTGAAGAGGAAACAAACCATAGAGACACAACTCAGAACTCCTTTATTTTGTCAAGTTACAAAGATCTACTACAAACCATGTTGGATTCAGAGTTCCAAATACATCTATCTATATAGGAGAGAAGAGAGTGAAACCTAAAAATATAAACTGCTACTGTAAACGAACGCTTCAACCTAGAAGAACAAAATTTGGTGAGTCAAGTGGGATTTGTGTACCGATCATTACCACCAAGTATCATCAACATTGGGTGAAAAAATGTTTGCTGGTATTTCGGAAAATCGTTATTTCTTGGAAGCTTGGCAACCCCTTTCAATGAAAGTGCTTTTCCACAGTCACTGCTTAGGGCTACATGAAGCGGAAACAAATCATAGAGACAAAACTGAGAACTCCTTTATTTTGTCAAGTTTCAAAGAGCTATTTTACACCATTTTGTATTTAGAGTTCCAAATTCATCTATCTATATAGGACAGAACAGAGGGAACCTAAAAATATAAACTTCTACTGTAAACGAACGCTTCAACCTAGAAGAACAAAATTTGGTGAGTCAAGTGGGTTTTGTGTACCGATCATTACCACCAAGTATCATCAACATTTGGTGAAAAAATGTTTGCTGTTATTTCGGAAAATCGTTATTTCTTGGAAGCTTGGCAACCCCTTTCAATGAAAGTGCTTTTCCACAGTTTCTGCTTAGGGCTACATGAAGCGGAAACAAATCATAGAGACAAAACTGAGAACTCCTTTATTTTGTCAAGTTTCAAAGAGCTATTACACACCATTTTGGATTGAGAGTTCCAAATTCATCTATCTATATAGGAGAGAACATAGGGAACCTAAAAAAATAAACTGCTATTGTAAACGAACGCTTCAACCTAGAAGAACAAAATTTGGTGAGCCAAGTCGGATCTGTGTACTTGTCATTACCACCACGTATCACCAACATTGCGTGAAAAAATATTTGCTGGTATTTCAGAAACTCTTAATTTCTTGGAAGCTTGGCAACCCTTTTCAATGAAAGTGCTTTCCCACAGTCTCACCTTAGGGCTATATGAATTGGAAACAAATCATAAAGAGAAAACTGAGAACTCCTGTATTTTTTTCAATTTTCAAAGAGCTACTACAAACCATGTTGGATTTAGAGTTCCAAATTCATCATCTATATAGGAGAGAAAATAGTGAAACCTAAAAATAAAAACTGCTACTGTAAACGAACGCTTCAACCGAGAAGAACAAAATTTGGTGAGCCAAGTGGGATCTGTGTACTTGTCATTACCACCACGTATCACCAACATTGGGTGAAAAAATATTTGCTGGTATTTCGGAAAGTCGTTATTTCTTAGAAGCTTGGCCACCCCTTTCAATGAAAATGCTTTTCCACAGACTGTGCCTAGGGCTACTTGAAGAGGAAACAAACCATAGAGACACAACTCAGAACTCCTTTATTTTGTCAAGTTACAAAGACCTACTACAAACCATGTTGGATTCAGAGTTCCAAATACATCTATCTATATAGGAGAGAAGAGAGTGAAACCTAAAAATATAAACTGCTAGTGTAAACGAACGCTTCAACCTAGAAGAAGAAAATTTGGTGAGTCAAGTGGGATTTGTGAACCGAACATTATTACCAAGTATCATCAAGATTGGGTGAAAAAATATTTGCTGGTATTTCGGAAACTCATTATTTCTTGGAAGCTTGGCAACTCCTCTCAATGAAAGTGCTTTTCCACAGTCTGTGCCTAGGGCTACTTGAAGAGGAAACAAACCATAGAGACAAAAAGGAAAACTCCTTTATTTTGTCAAGTTTCAAAGAGCTACCTCAAACCATGTTGGATTTAGAGTTTCAAATTCATCTATCTATATAGGAGAGAACAGAGTGAAAACTAAAAATAAAAACTGCTACTGTAAACGAACGCTTCAACCTAGAAGAACAAAATTTGGTGAGGCAAGTGGGATTTGTGTTCTTGTCATTACCACCACGTATCATCAAGATTGGGTGAAAAAATATTTGCTGGTATTTCGGAAACTCGTTATTTCCTGGAAGCTTGGCAACCCCTTTCATTGAGGGTGCTTTTCCACAGTCTCTGCTTAGGGCTACATGAAGCGGAAACAAATCATAGAGACAAAACTGAGAACTCCTTTATTTTGTCAAGTTTCAAAGAGCTATTACACACCATTTTAGATTTAGAGTTCCAAATTCATCTATCTATATAGGAGAGAACAGAGGGAACCTAAATATAAAAACTGCTACTTTAGACGAACGCTTCAACCTAGAAGAACAAAATTTGGTGAGCCAAGTGGAATCTGTGTACTTGTCATTACCACCACGTATCACCAACATTGGGTAAAAAATATTTGCTGGTATTTCGGAAAGTCGTTATTTCTTAGAAGCTTGGCCACCCCTCTCTATGAAAGTGCTTTTCCACAGTCTGTGCCTAGGGCTACTTGAAGAGGAAACAAACCATAGAGTCACAACTGAGAACTCCTTTATTTTGTCAAGTTACAAAAATCTACTACAAACCATGTTGGATTTAGAGTTCCAAATACATCTATCTATATAGGAGAGAAGAGAGTGATACCTAAAAATAAAAACTGCTACTGTAAACGAACGCTTCAACCTGGAAAAAGAAAATTTGGTGAGTCAAGTGGGATTTGTGAACCGATCATTATTACCAAGTATCATCAAGATTGGGTGAAAAAATATTTGCTGGTATTTCGTAAACTCGTAATTTCTTGGAATCTTGGCAACCCCTTTCAATGAAAGTGCTTTTCCACAGTCTCTGCTTAGGGCTACATGAAGCGGAAACAAATCATAGAGAAAAAACTGAGAACTCCTTTATTTTGTCAAGTTTCAAAGAGCTATTACACACCATTTTGGATTTAGAGTTCCAAATTCATCTATCTATATAGGAGAGAACAGAGGGAACCTAAAAATATAAACTGCTACTGTAAACGAATGCTTCAACCTAGAAGAACAAAATTTGGTGAGCCAAGTGGGATTTGTGTACCGATCATTACCACCAAGTATCATCAAGATTGGGTGAAAAAATATTTGCTGGTATTTCGAAAACTCGTTATTTCTTAGAAGCTTGGCCACCCCTCTCAATGAAAGTGCTTTTCCACAGTCTGTGCCTTGGGCTAATTGAAGACAAAACAAACCATAGAGACAAAACTGAGAACTCCTTTATTTTGTCAAGTTTCAAAGAGCTTCTACAAACCATGTTGGATTTAGAGTTTCAAATTCATCTATCTATATAGGAGAGAACACAGTGAAAACTAAAAATAAAAACTGCTACTGTAAACGAACGCTTCAACCTGGAAGAACAAAATTTGGTGAGGCAAGTGGGATTTGTGTTCTTGTCATTACCACCACGTATCATCAAGATTGGGCGAAAAAATATTTGCTGGTATTTCAGAAACTCGTTATTTCTTGGAAGCTTAGCAACCCCTTTCATTGAAAGTGCTTTTCCACAGTCTCTGCTTAGGGCGACATGAAGCGGAAACAAATCATAGAGATAAAACTGAGATCTCCTTTATTTTGTCAAGTTTCAAAGAGCTATTACACACCATTTTAGATTTAGAGTTCCAAATTCATCTATCTATATAGGAGAGAACAAAGGAAACCTAAAAATATAAACTGCTACTGTAAATGAACGCTTCAACCTAGAAGAAGAATATTTGGTGAGTAAAGTGGGATTTGTGAACCGATATTTACCACCAAGTATCATCAAGATTGGGTGAAAAAATATTTGCTGGTATTTCGGAAACTCGTCATTTCTTGGAAGCTTGGCAACCCCTCTCAATGAAAGTTCTTTTCCACAGTCTCTGCTTAGGGCTACATGAAGCGGAAACAAATCATAGAGACAAAACTGAGAACTCCTTTATTTTATCAATTTTCAAAGAGCTACTACAAACCATGTTGGATTTAGAGTTCCAAATTCATCATCTATATAGGAGAGAAAAGAGTGAAACCTAAAATTAAAAATGCTAATATAAACGAACGCTTCTACCTAGAAGAACAAAATTTGGTGAGCCACGTGGGATCTGTGTACTTGTCATTACCACCACGTATCATCAAGATTGGGTGAAAAAATATTTGCTGGTATTTCGGAAACACGTTATTTCTTAGAAGTTGGCCACCCCTCTCAATGAAAGTGCTTTTCCACAGTCTGTGCCTAGGGCTACTTGAAGAGGAAACAAACCATAGAGACAAAAAGGAAAACTCCTTTATTTTGTCAAGTTTCAAAGAGCTACCTCAAACCATGTTGGATTTAGAGTTTCAAATTCATCTATCTATATAGGAGAGAACAGAGTGAAAACTAAAAATAAAAACTGCTACTGTAAACGAACGCTTCAACCTAGAAGAACAAAATTTGGTGAGGCAAGTGGGATTTGTGTTCTTGTCATTACCACCACGTATCATCAAGATTGGGTGAAAAAATATTTGCTGGTATTTCGGAAACTCGTTATTTCTTGGAAGCTTGGCAACCCCTTTCATTGAGGGTGCTTTTCCACAGTCTCTGCTTAGGGCTACATGAAGCGGAAACAAATCATAGAGACAAAACTGAGAACTCCTTTATTTTGTCAAGTTTCAAAGAGCTATTACACACCATTTTAGATTTAGAGTTCCAAATTCATCTATCTATATAGGAGAGAACAGAGGGAACCTAAATATAAAAACTGCTAATTTAGACGAACGCTTCAACCTAGAAGAACAAAATTTGGTGAGCCAAGTGGAATCTGTGTACTTGTCATTACCACCACGTATCACCAACATTGGGTAAAAAATATTTGCTGGTATTTCGGAAAGTCGTTATTTCTTAGAAGCTTGGCCACCCCTCTCTATGAAAGTGCTTTTCCACAGTCTGTGCCTAGGGCTACTTGAAGAGGAAACAAACCATAGAGTCACAACTGAGAACTCCTTTATTTTGTCAAGTTACAAAGATCTACTACAAACCATGTTGGATTTAGAGTTCCAAATACATCTATCTATATAGGAGAGAAGAGAGTGAAACCTAAAAATAAAAACTGCTACTGTAAACGAACGCTTCAACCTGGAAGAAGAAAATTTGGTGAGTCAAGTGGGATTTGTGAACCGATCATTATTACCAAGTATCATCAAGATTGGGTGAAAAAATATTTGCTGGTATTTCGGAAACTCGTAATTTCTTGGAATCTTGGCAACCCCTTTCAATGAAAGTGCTTTTCCACAGTCTCTGCTTAGGGCTACATGAAGCGGAAACAAATCATAGAGAAAAAACTGAGAACTCCTTTATTTTGTCAAGTTTCAAAGAGCTATTACACACCATTTTGGATTTAAAGTTCCAAATTCATCTATCTATATAGGAGAGAACAGAGGGAACCTAAAAATATAAACTGCTACTGTAAACGAATGCTTCAACCTAGAAGAACAAAATTTGGTGAGCCAAGTGGGATTTGTGTACCGATCATTACCACCAAGTATCATCAAGATTGGGTGAAAAAATATTTGCTGGTATTTCGAAAACTCGTTATTTCTTAGAAGCTTGGCCACCCCTCTCAATGAAAGTACTTTTCCACAGTCTGTGCCTTGGGCTAATTGAAGACAAAACAAACCATAGAGACAAAACTGAGAACTCCTTTATTTTGTCAAGTTTCAAAGAGCTTCTACAAACCATGTTGGATTTAGAGTTTCAAATTCATCTATCTATATAGGAGAGAACACAGTGAAAACTAAAAATAAAAACTGCTACTGTAAACGAACGCTTCAACCTGGAAGAACAAAATTTGGTGAGGCAAGTGGGATTTGTGTTCTTGTCATTACCACCACGTATCATCAAGATTGGGCGAAAAAATATTTGCTGGTATTTCAGAAACTCGTTATTTCTTGGAAGCTTAGCAACCCCTTTCATTGAAAGTGCTTTTCCACAGTCTCTGCTTAGGGTGACATGAAGCGGAAACAAATCATAGAGACAAAACTGAGATCTCCTTTATTTTGTCAAGTTTCAAAGAGCTATTACACACCATTTTAGATTTAGAGTTCCAAATTCATCTATCTATATAGGAGAGAACAAAGGAAACCTAAAAATATAAACTGCTACTGTAAATGAACGCTTCAACCTAGAAGAAGAATATTTGGTGAGTAAAGTGGGATTTGTGAACCGATATTTACCACCAAGTATCATCAAGATTGGGTGAAAAAATATTTGCTGGTATTTCGGAAACTCGTCATTTCTTGGAAGCTTGGCAACCCCTCTCAATGAAAGTTCTTTTCCACAGTCTCTGCTTAGGGCTACATGAAGCGGAAACAAATCATAGAGACAAAACTGAGAACTCCTTTATTTTATCAATTTTCAAAGAGCTACTACAAACCATGTTGGATTTAGAGTTCCAAATTCATCATCTATATAGGAGAGAAAAGAGTGAAACCAAAATTAAAAATGCTAATATAAACGAACGCTTCTACCTAGAAGAACAAAATTTGGTGAGCCACGTGGGATCTGTGTACTTGTCATTACCACCACGTATCATCAAGATTGGGTGAAAAAATATTTGCTGGTATTTCGGAAACACGTTATTTCTTAGAAGTTGGCCACCCCTCTCAATGTAAGTGCTTTTCCACAGTCTGTGCCTAGGGCTACTTGAAGAGGAAACAAACCATAGAGACAAAAAGGAAAACTCCTTTATTTTGTCAAGTTTCAAAGAGCTACCTCAAACCATGTTGGATTTAGAGTTTCAAATTCATCTATCTATATAGGAGAGAACAGAGTGAAAACTAAAAATAAAAACTGCTACTGTAAACGAACGCTTCAACCTAGAAGAACAAAATTTGGTGAGGCAAGTGGGATTTGTGTTCTTGTCATTACCACCACGTATCATCAAGATTGGGTGAAAAAATATTTGCTGGTATTTCGGAAACTCTTTATTTCTTGGAAGCTTGGCAACCCCTTTCATTGAGGGTGCTTTTCCACAGTCTCTGCTTAGGGCTACATGAAGCGGAAACAAATCATAGAGACAAAACTGAGAACTCCTTTATTTTGTCAAGTTTCAAAGAGCTATTACACACCATTTTAGATTTAGAGTTCCAAATTCATCTATCTATATAGGAGAGAACAGAGGGAACCTAAATATAAAAACTGCTATTTTAGACGAACGCTTCAACCTAGAAGAACAAAATTTGGTGAGCCAAGTGGAATCTGTGTACTTGTCATTACCACCACGTATCACCAACATTGGGTAAAAAATATTTGCTGGTATTTCGGAAAGTCGTTATTTCTTAGAAGCTTGGCCACCCCTCTCTTTGAAAGTGCTTTTCCACAGTCTGTGCCTAGGGCTACTTGAAGAGGAAACAAACCATAGAGTCACAACTGAGAACTCCTTTATTTTGTCAAGTTACAAAGATCTACTACAAACCATGTTGGATTTAGAGTTCCAAATACATCTATCTATATAGGAGAGAAGAGAGTGAAACCTAAAAATAAAAACTGCTACTGTAAACGAACGCTTCAACCTGGAAGAAGAAAATTTGGTGAGTCAAGTGGGATTTGTAAACCGATCATTATTACCAAGTATCATCAAGATTGGGTGAAAAAATATTTGCTGGTATTTCGTAAACTCGTAATTTCTTGGAATCTTGGCAACCCCTTTCAATGAAAGTGCTTTTCCACAGTCTCTGCTTAGGGCTACATGAAGCGGAAACAAATCATAGAGAAAAAACTGAGAACTCCTTTATTTTGTCAAGTTTCAAAGAGCTATTACACACCATTTTGGATTTAGAGTTCCAAATTCGTCTATCTATATACGAGAGAACAGAGGGAACCTAAAAATATAAACTGCTACTGTAAACGAACGCTTCAACCTAGAAGAACAAAATTTGGTGAATCAAGTGGGATTTGTGTACCGATCCTTACCACGAAGTATCATCAAGATTGGGTGAAAAAATATTTGCTGGTATTTGGGAAACTCGTTTTTTCTTAGAAGCTTGGCCACCCCTCTCAGTGAAAGTGCTTTTCCACAGTCTATGCCTAGGGCTACTTGAAGAGGAATCAAACCATAGAGAGAAAACTGAGAACTCCTTTATTTTGTCAAGTTTCAAACAGCTACTACAACTCATGTTGGATTTAGAGTTCCAAATTCATCTATCATTATAGGAGAGAAGAGAGTGAAACCTAAAAATAAAAACTCCTATTGTAAACGAACGCTTCAACCTAGAAAACAAAATTTGGTGAGCCAAGTGGGATTTGTGTACTTGTCATTACCATCACGTATCATCAAGATTGGGTGATAAAATATTTGCTGGTATTTCGGAAACTCGTTATTTCTTGGAAGTTTGGCAACCCCTCTCAATGAAAGTGCTTTTCCACAGTCTATGCCTAGGGCTACTTGAAGAGGAATCAAACCATAGAGAGAAAACTGAGAACTCCTTTACTTTGTCAAGTTCCAAAGAGCTACTACAAACCATGTTGGATTCAGAGTTCCAAAATCATCTATCTATACAGGAGAGAATACAGAGGGAACCTAAAAATATAAACTGCTACTGTAATCGAACGCTTCAACCTAGAAGAACAAAATTTGGTGAGTCAAGTGGGATTTGTGAACCGATCTTTACCACCAAGTATCATCAAGAATGGGTGAAAAAATATTTGCTGGTATTTCGGAAACTCGTAATTTCTTGGAAGCTTGGCAACCAATCTCAATGAAAGTTCTTTTCCACAGTCTCTGCTTAGGGCTACATGAAGCGGAAACAAATCATAGAGACAAAACTGAGAACTCCTTTTTTTTTTATCAATTTTCAAAGAGCTACTACAAACCATGTTGGATTTAGAGTTCCAAATTCATCATCAATATAGGAGAGAAAAGAGTGAAACCTAAAAATAAAAACTGCTACTGTAAACGAACGCTTCAACCTAGAAGAACAAAATTTGGTGAGCCAATTGGGATCTGTGTACTTGTTATTACCACCACGTATCACCAACATTGGGTTAAAAAATATTTGCTGGTATTTCGGAAAGTCGTTATTTCTTGGAAGCTTGGCCACCCCGCTCAATGAAAGTGCTTTTCCACAGTCTGTGCCTAGGGCTACTTGAAGAGGAAACAAACCATAGAGACACAACTGAGAACTCCTTTATTTTGTCAAGTTACAAAGATCTACTACAAACCATGTTGGATTCAGAGTTCCAAATACATCTATCTATATAGGAGAGAAGAGAGTGAAACCTAAAAATGAAAACTGCTACTGTAAACGAACGCTTCTAACTAGAAGAAGAAAATTTGGTGAGTCAAGTGGGATTTGTGAACCGATCATTATTACCAAGTATCATCAACATTGGGTGAAAAAATATTTGCTGGTATTTCGGAAACTCGTTATTACTTGGAAGCTTGGCAACCCCTTTCAATCAAAGTGCTTTTCCACAGTCACTGCTTAGGGATACATGAAGCGGAAACAAATCATAGAGACAAAACTGAGAACTCCTTTATTTTGTCAAGTTTCACAGAGCTACTACTAACCATGTTGGATTTAGAGTTCCAAATTCATCTATCTATATAGGAGAGAACAGAGTGAAACCTAAAAATAAAAACTGCTACTGTAAACGAACGCTTCAACCCAGAAAAACAAAATCGGTGAGCCAAGTGGGATTTGTGGACTTGTCATTAACACCACGTATCACCAACATTGGGTGAAAAAATATTTGCTGGTTATTCGGGATCTCGTAATTTCTTGGAGGCTTGGCAACCCCTTTCAATGAAAGTGCTTTTCCACATTCTCTGCTTAGGGCTACATGAAGCGGAAAGAAATCAGAGACAAAACTGAGAACTCCTTTATTTTGTCAAGTTTCAAAGAGCTACTAAAAACCATGTTGGAATTAGAGTTCCAAATTCATCTATCTATATAGCAGAGAACAGAGGAAACCTAAAAATATAAACTACTACTGTAAACGAACGATTCAACCTAGAAGAACAAAATTTGGTGAGTCAAGTGGGATTTGTGTTCCGATCATTACCACCAAATATCATCAAGATTGGGTAAAAAAATATTTGCTGGTATTTTGGAAACTCGTTATTTCTTAGAAGCTTGGAAACCCCTCTCAATGAAAGTGCTTTTCCACACTCTGTGCCTAGGGGTACTTGAAGAGCAAACAAACCACAGAGACAAAACTGAGAACTCCTTTATTTTGTCAAGTTTCAAAGAGCTACTACAAACCATGTTGGGTTTAGAGTTCCAAATTCATCTATCTATATAGGAGAGAACAGAGTGAAACCTAAAATTAAAAACTGCTACTGTAAACGAATGCTTCAACCTAGAAGAACAAAATTTGGTGAGCCAAGTGGGATTTGTTTACTTTTCATTACCACCACGTATCATCTACATTGGGTAAAAAAATATTTGCTGGTATTTCGGAAACTCGTAATTTCTTGGAAGCTTGGCAACCCCTTTCAATGTAAGTGCTTTTCCACAGTCTCTGCTTAGGGCTACATGAAGCAGAAACAAATCACAGAGACAAAACTGAGAACTCCTTTATTTTGTCAAGTTTCAAAGAGCTAGTAAAAACCATGTTGGAATTAGAGTTCCAAATTCATATATCTATATAGGAGAGAACAGAGGGAACCTAAAAATATAAACTGCTACTGTAAACGAACGCTTCAACCTAGAAGAAGAAAATTTGGTGAGTCAAGTGGGATTTGTGAACCGATCTTTACCACCAAGTATCATCAAGAATGGGTGAAAAAATATTTGCTGGTATTTCGGAAACTCGTAATTTCTTGGGAGCTTGGCCACCAATCTCAATGAAAGTTCTTTTCCACAGTCTCTGCTTAGGGCTACATGAAGCGGAAACAAATCATAGAGACAAAACTGAGAACTCCTTTTTTTTATCAATTTTCAAAGAGCTACTACAAACCATGTTGGATTTAGAGTTCCAAATTCATCATCTATATAGGAGAGAAAAAGTGAAACCTAAAAATAAAAACTGCTACTGTAAACGAACGCTTCAACCTAGAAGAACAAAATTTAGTGAGCCAAGTGGGATCAGTGTACTTGTCATTACCACCACGAATCACCAACATTGCGTGAAAAAATATTTGCTGGTATTTCACAAACTCTTAATTTCTTGGAAGCTTGGCAACCCTTTTCCATGAAAGTGCTTTCCCACAGTCTCAGCTTAGGGCTACATGAAGCGGAAACAAACCATAAAGAGAAAACTGAGAACTCCTGTATTTTGTCAATTTTCAAAGAGCTACTACAAAACATGTTGGATTTAGAGTTCCAAATTCATCATCAATGTAGGAGAGAAAAGAGTGACACCTAAAAATAAAAACTGCTACTGTAAACGAACGCTTCAACCTAGAAGAACAAAATTTGGTGAGCCAATTGGGATCTGTGTACTTGTTATTACCAACACGTATCACCAACATTGGGTTAAAAAATATTTGCTGGTATTTCGGAAAGTCGTTATTTCTTAGAAGCTTGGCCACCCCGATCAATGAAAGTGCTTTTCCACAGTCTGTGCCTAGGGCTACTTGAAGAGGAAACAATCCATAGAGACACAACTGAGAACTCCTTTATTTTGTCAAGTTACAAAGATCTACTACAATCCATGTTGGATTCAGAGTTCCAAATACATCTATCTATATAGGAGAGAAGAGAGTGAAACCTAAAAATAAAAACTGCTACTGTAAACGAACGCTTCAACCTAGAAAACAAAATTTGGTGAGCCAAGTGGGATTTGTGTACTTGTCATTACCATCACGTATCATCAAGATTGGGTGAAAAAATATTTGCTGGTATTTCGGAAACTCGTTATTTCTTGGAAGCTTGGCAACCCCTTTCAATCAAAGTGCTTTTCCACAGTCACTGCTTAGGGATACATGAAGCGGAAACAAATCAGAGAGACAAAACTGAGAACTCCTTTATTTTTCAAGTTTCAAAGAGCTATTACACACCATTTTGGATTTAGAGTTCCAAATTCATCTATCTATATAGGAGAGAACAGAGGGAACCTAAAAAAATAAACTGCTACTGTAAACGAACGCTTCAACCTAGAAGAACAAAATTTGGTGAACCAATTGGGATTTGTGTACCGATCATTACCACCAAGTATCATCAACATTGGGTGAAAAAATGTTTGCTGGTATTTCGGAAAATCGTTATTTCTTGGAAGCTTGGCAACCCCTTTCAATGAAAGTGCTTTTCCACAGTCTCTACTTAGGGCTACATGAAGCGGAAACAAATCATCGAGACAAAATTGAGAACTCCTTTATTTTGTCAAGTTTCAAAGAGCTACTACACACCATTTTGGGTTTAGAGTTCTAAATTCATCTATCTATATAGGAGAGAACAGAGGGAACCTAAAAATATAAACTGCTACTGTAAACGAACGCTTCAAACTAGAAAAACAAAATTTGGTGAGCCAAGTGGGATTTGTGTACCGATCCTTACCACCAAGTATCATCAAGATTGGGTGAAAAAATATTTGCTGGTATTTCAGAAACTCGTAATTTCTTGGAAGCTTGGCAACCAATCTCAATGAAAGTTCTTTTCCACAGTCTCTGCTTAGGGCTACATAAAGCGGAAACAAATCATAGAGACAAAACTGAGAACTCCTTTTTTTTTATCAATTTTCAAAGAGCTACTAAAAACCATGTTGGATTTAGAGTTCCAAATTCATCATCTATATAGGAGAGAAAAGAGTGAAACCTAAAAATAAAAACTGCTACTGTAAACGAACGCTTCAACCTAGAAGAACAAAATTTGGTGAGCCAAGTGGGAACTGTGTACTTGTCATTATCACCACGAATCACCAACATTGCGTGAAAAAATATTTGCTGGTATTTCAGAAACTCTTAATTTCTTAGAAGCTTGGCCACCCCTCTAAATGAAAGTGCTTTTCCACAGTCTCAGCTTAGGGCTACTTGAAGAGGAAACAAACCATAGAGACACAACTGAGAACTCCTTTATTTTGTCAAGTTACAAAGATCTACTACAAACCATGTTAAATTCAGAGTTCCAAATTCATCATCAATATAGGAGAGAAAAGAGTGAAACCTAAAAATAAAAACTGCTACTGTAAACGAACGCTTCAACCTAGAAGAAGAAAATTTGGTGAGTCAAGTGGGATTTGTGAACCGATCATTATTACCAAGTATCATCAAGATTGGGTGAAAAAATATTTGCTGGTATTTCAGAAACTCGTAATTTTTTGGAAGCTTGGCAACCCCTTTCAATGAAAGTGCTTTTCCACAGTCTCTGCTTAGGGCTACATGAAGCGGAAACAAATCATCTAGACAAAACTGAGAACTCCTTTATTTTGTCAAGTTTCAAAGAGCTACAACACACCAATTTGGGTTTAGAGTTCCAAATTCATCTATCTATATAAGAGAGAACAGAGTGAAACCTACATATAAAAACTGCTACTGTAGACGAACGCTTCAACCTAGAAGAACACAATTTGGTGAGCCAAGTGGGATTTGTGTACTGATCATTACCACCAAGTATAATCAAGATTGGGTGAAAAAATATTTGCTGGTATTTCGGAAACTCGTTATTTCTTGGAAGCTTTGCAACCCCTCTCAATGAAAGTGCTTTTCCACAGTCTGTGCCTAAGGCTACTTGAAGACGAAACAAACCCTAGAGACAAAACTGAAAACTCCTTTATTTTGTCAAGTTACGAAGATCTACTACAAACCATGTTGGATTTAGAGTTCCAAATTCATCTATCTATATAGGAGACAACAGAGTGAAACCTAAAAATAAAAACTGCTACTGTAAACGATCATTCAAACTAGAAGAAGAAAATTTGGTGAGTCAAGTGGGATTTGTGAACTGATCATTACCACCAAGTATCATCAAGACTGGGAGAAAAAATATTTGCTGGTATTTCGGAAACTCGTAATTTCTTGGAAGCTTGGCAACCCCTCTCAATGAAAGATCTTTTCCACAGTCTCTGCTTAGGGCTACATGAAGCAGAAACAAATCATAGAGACCAAACTGAGAACTTCTTTATTTTATCAATTTTCAAAGAGCTACTACAAACCATGTTGGATTTAGAGTTTAAAAATCATCATCTCTATAGGAGAGAAAAGAGTGAAACCTAAAAATAAAAACTGCTACTGTAAACGAACGCTTCAAACTAGAAGAACAAAATTTGGTGAGCCAAGTGGGATCTGTGTACTTGTCATTACCAACAAGTATCACCAACATTGGGTGAAAAAATATTTGCTGGTATTTCAGAAACTCGTAATTTTTTGGAAGCTTGGCAACCCTTTCAATGAAAGTGCTTTCTCACAGTCTCTGCTTAGGGCTACATGAAGCGGAAACAAATAATAGAGAGAAAACTGAGAACTCCTGTATTTTGCAATTTACAAAGAGCTACTACAAACCATGTTGGATTTAGAGTTCCAAATTTATCATCTATATAGGAGAGAACAGAGGGAACCTAAAAATATAAACTGCTACTGTAAACGAACACTTTAACCTAGAAGAACAAAATTGGTGAGTCAAGTGGGATTTGTGTACCGATCATGACCACCAAGTATCATCAAGATTGGGTGAAAAATATTAGCTGGTATTTCGGAAACTCGTTATTTTAGAAGCTTTGCCACCCCTCTCAATGAAAGTGCTTTTCCACAGTCTGTGCCTAGCTCTACTTGAAGAGGAAACAAACCATAGAGACAAACCTGAGAACTCCTTTAAATTGTCAAGTTTCAAAGAGCTACTACAAACCATGTTGGATTTAGAGTTCCAAATTCATCTATCTATATAGGAGAGAACTGAGTGAAACCTAAAAATAAAAACTGCTACTGTAAACGAACGCTTCAACCTAGAAGAACAAAATTTGGTGAGCCAAGTTGGATTTGTGTACTTGTCATTACCACCACGTATCATCAACTTTGGGTGAAAAAATATTTGCTGGTATTTCGGAAACTCGTAATTTCTTGGAAGCTTGGCAACCCCTTTCAATGAAAGTGCTTTTCCACAGTCTTTGCTTAGGGCTACATGAAGTGGAAACAAATAATAGAGTCAAAACTGAGAACTCCTTTATTTTGTCAATTTTCAAACAGCTACTACAAACCATGTTGGATTTAGAGTTCCAAATTCATCTATCTATATCAGAGAAAACAGAGGGAACCTAAAAATATAAACTGGTACTCTAAACGAACGCTTCAACCTAGAAGAACATAATTTGGTGAGTCAAGTGGGATTCGTGTACCAATTACCACCAAGTATCATCAAGATTGGGTGAAAAAATATTTGCTGGTATTTCGGAAACTCGTTATTTCTTAGAAGCTTGGCCACCCCTCACAATGAAAGTGCTTTTCCACAGTCTGTGAATAGCGCTACTTGAAGAGGAAACAAACCATAGAGACAAAACTGAGAACTCCTTTATTTTGTCAAGTTTCAAAGAGCTACTACAAACCATGTTGGATTTAGAGTTCCAAAATCATCTATCTATACAAGAGAGAACAGAGGGAACCTAAAAATATAAACTGCTACTGTAAACGAACGCATCAACCTAGAAGAACAAATTTGGTGAGCCAAGTGGGATCTGTGTACTTGTCATTTCCACCACGTATCACGAACATTGGGTCAAAAATATATTTGCTGGTATTTCGGAAACTCGTAATTTCTTGGAAGCTTGGCAACCCCTTTCAATGAAAGTGCTTTTCCACAGTCTCTACTTAGGGCTACATGAAGCGGAAACAAATCATATACACAAAAGTGAGAACTCCTTTATTTTGTCAATTATCAAAGAGCTACTACACACCATGTTGGATTTAGAGTTCCAAATTCATCTATCTATATAGGAGAGAACTTAGTGAAACCTAAAAATAAAAACTGCTACTATAATCGAACGCTTCAACGTAGAAAAACAAAATTTGGTGAGTCAAGTGGGATCTGTGTACTTGTCATTATCACCACGTATCACCAACATTGGGTGAAAAAATATTTGCTGGTATTTCAGAAACTCGTAATTTCTTGGAAGCTTGGCAAACCCTTTCAATGAAAGTGCTTTTCCACAGTCTCTCCTAAGGGCACATGAAGCAAAAACAAATCATAGAGACAAAACTGAGGACTCCTTTATTTTTTCAAGTTTCAAAGATCTATTACAAACCATGTTGGATTTAGAGTTCCAAAATCATCTATCTATACAGGAGAAAACAGAGGAAACCTAAAAATATAAATTGCTACTGTAAACGAATGCTTCAACCTAGAAGAACAAAATTTGGTGAGTCAATTTGGATTTGTGTACCGATCATTACCACCAAGTATCATCAAGATTGGGTGAAAAAATATTTGCGGGTATTTCGGAAACTCGTTATTTCTTAGAAGCTTGGCAACCCCTCTCAATGAAAGTGATTTTCCACAGTCTGTGCCAAGGGCTACTTGAAGAGGAAACAAACCATAGAGACAAAAGTGAGAATTCCTTTATTTTGTCAAGTTTCAAAGAGCTACTACAAACCATGTTGGATTTAGAGTTCCAAATTCATCTATCTATATAGGAGAGAACAGAGTGAAACCTAAAAATAAAAACTGCTACTGTAAACGAACACGTCAACCTAGAAGAACAAAATTTGGTGAGCCAAGTGGGATTTGTGTACTTGTCATTACCACCACGTATCATCAACATTGGTTGAAAAATTATTTGCTGGTATTTCGGAAACTCGTAATTTCTTGGACGCTTGGCAACCCCTTTTAATGAAAGTGATTTTCCGCAGTCTCTGCTTTGGGCTACATGAAGCAGAAACAAATCATAGAGACAAAACTGAGAACTCCTTTATTTTGTCAATTTTCAAAGAGCTACTAGACACCATGTTGGATTTAAAATTCCAAATTCATCTATCTGTATAGGATAGAACAGAGTGAAACATAAAAATAAAAACTGCTACAGTAAACGAAGGCTTCAACCTAGAAGAACAAAATTTGGTGAGCCAAGTGGGATTTGTGGACTTGTCATTACCACCATGTATCACCAACATTGGGTGAAAAAATATTTGCTGGTTATTTGGGATCTCGTAATTTCTTGGAAGCTTCCCAACCCCTTTCAATGAAAGTGCTTTTCCACAGTCTCTGCTTAGGGCTACATGAAGCGGAAAGAAATCATAGAGACAAAACGGAGAAATCCTTTACTTTGTCAAGTTTCAAAGAGCTATTACAAACCATGTTGGATTTAGAGTTCCAAAATCATCTATCTATACAGGAGAGAACAGAGGAAACCTAAAAATATAAATTGCTACTGTAAACGAACCCTTCAACCTAGAAGAACAAAATTTGGTGAGTCAAGTGGGATTTGTTTACCGATCATTACCACCAAGTATCATCAAGATTGGGTGAAAAAATATTTGCTGGTATTTCGGAAACTCGTTATTTCTAAGAAGCTTGGCAACCCCTCTCAATGAAAGTGATTTTCCACAGTCTGTGCCAAGGGCTACTTGAAGAGGAAACAAACCATAGAGAAAAAAGTGAGAACTCCTTTATTTTGTCAAGTTTCAAAGAGCTACTACAAACCATGTTGGATTTAGAGTTCCATATTTATCTATCTATATAGGAGAGAACAGAGTGAAACCTAAAAATATAAACTGCTACTGTAAACAAACGCTTCAACCTAGAAGAACAAAATTTTGTGAGTCAAGTGGGATTTGTGTACTTGTCATTACCACCACGTATCATCAACATTGGGTGAAAAAATATTTGCTGGTATTTCGGAAACTCGTAATTTCTTGGAAGCTTGGCAACCCCTTTCAATGAAAGTGCTTTTCCACAGTCTCTGCTTAGGGCTACAAAAGCGGAAACAAATCACAGAGACAAAACTGAGAACTCCTTTATTTTGTCAAGTTCCAAAAAGGTACTACAAACCATGTTGGATTTAGAGTTCCAAATTCATCTATCTATATTGGAGAGAACAGAGGGAACCTAAAAATATAAATTGCTACTGTAAACGAACACTTCAACCTAGAAGAACCAAATTTGGTGAGTCAAGTGGGATTTGTGTTCTGATCATTACCACCAAGTATCATCAAGATTGGGTGAAAAAATATTTGCTGGCATTTCGGAAACTCGTTATTTCTAAGAAGCTTGGCAACCCCTCTCAATGAAAATACTTTTTTACAGTCTGTGCCTAGGGTTACTTAAAGAGGAAACAAACCATAGAGACAAAACTGAGAACTCCTTTATTTTGTCAAGTTAGAAATATCTACTACAAACCATGTTGGATTTAGAGTTCCAAATTCATCTATCTATATAAGAGAGAACAGAGTGAAACATAAAAATAAAAACTGCTACTGTAAACGAACGCTTCAACCTAGAAGAACAAAATTTGGTGAGCCAAGTGGGATTTGTGGACTTGTCATTACCACCACGTATCACCAACATTGGGTTAAAAAATATTTGCTGGTTATTCGGGATCTCGTTATTTCTTGGAAGCTTGGCAACCCCTTTCAATGAAAGCTCCTTTCCATATTCTCTGCTTAGGGCTACATGAAGCAGAAACAAATCATAGAGAAAAAACTGAGAACTCCTTTATTTTGTCAAGTATCAAAGAGCTACTACAAACCATGTTGGATTTAGAGTTCCAAAATCATCTATCTATACAGGAGAGAACAGAGCGAACTTAAAAATATAAACTGCTACTGTAAACGAACGCTTCAACCTAGAAGAACAAAATTTGGTGAGTCAAGTGGGATTTGTGTACCGATCATTACCACCAAGTATCATCAAGTTTGAGTAAAAAAATATTTGCTGGTATATCGGAAACTCGTTATTTCTTAGAAGCTTGGCGATCCCTCACAATGAAAGTGCTTTTCCACACTCTGTGCCTAGGGCTACTTGAAGAGGAAAAAAACCATAGAGACAATACTGAGAACTCTTTTATTTTGTCAAGTTTCAAAAAGCTACTACAAACCATGTTGGATTTAGAGTTCCAAAATCATCTATCTATACAAGAGAGAACAGAGGGAACCTAAAAATATAAACTGCTACTGTAAACGAACGCATCAACCTAGAAGAACAAATTTGGTGAGCCAAGTGGGATCTGTGTACTTGTCATTTCCACCACGTATCACGAACATTGGGTCAAAAATATATTTGCTGGTATTTCGGAAACTCGTAATTTCTTGGAAGCTTGGCAACCCCTTTCAATGAAAGTGCTTTTCCACAGTCTCTACTTAGGGCTACATGAAGCGGAAACAAATCATATACACAAAGTGAGAACTCCTTTATTTTGTCAATTATCAAAGAGCTACTACACACCATGTTGGATTTAGAGTTCCAAATTCATCTATCTATATAGGAGAGAACTTAGTGAAACCTAAAAATAAAAACTGCTACTGTAATCGAACGCTTCAACGTAGAAAAACAAAATTTGGTGAGTCAAGTGGGATCTGTGTACTTGTCATTACCACCACGTATCACCAACATTGGGTGAAAAAATATTTGCTGGTATTTCAGAAACTCGTAATTTCTTGGAAGCTTGGCAAACCCTTTCAATGAAAGTGCTTTTCCACAGTCTCTGCTAAGGGCACATGAAGCAAAAACAAATCATAGAGACAAAACTGAGGACTCCTTTATTTTTTCAAGTTTCAAAGATCTATTACAAACCATGTTGGATTTAGAGTTCCAAAATCATCTATCTATACAGGAGAAAACAGAGGAAACCTAAAAATATAAATTGCTACTGTAAATGAATGCTTCAACCTAGAAGAACAAAATTTGGTGAGTCAAGTTGGATTTGTGTACCGATCATTACCACCAAGTATCATCAAGATTGGGTGAAAAAATATTTGCGGGTATTTCGGAAACTCGTTATTTCTTAGAAGCTTGGCAACCCCTCTCAATGAAAGTGATTTTCCACAGTCTGTGCCAAGGGCTACTTGAAGAGGAAACAAACCATAGAAACAAAAGTGAGAACTCCTTTATTTTGTCAATTTTCAAAGAGCTACTACAAACCTTGTTGGATTTAGAGTTCCAAATTCATCTATCTATATAGGAGAGAACAGAGTGAAACCTAAAAATAAAAACTGCTACTGTAAACGAACACGTCAACCTAGAAGAACAAAATTTGGTGAGCCAAGTGGGATTTGTGTACTTGTCATTACCACCACGTATCATCAACATTGGGTGAAAAAATATTTGCTGGTATTTCGGAAACTCGTAATTTCTTGGAAGCTTGGCAACCCCTTTTAATGAAAGTGATTTTCCGCAGTCTCTGCTTTGGGCTACATGAAGCAGCAACAAATCATGGAGACAAAACTGAGAACTCCTTTATTTTGTCAATTTTCAAAGAGCTACTAGACACCATGTTGGATTTAAAATTCCAAATTCATCTATCTGTATAGGATAGAACAGAGTGAAACATAAAAATAAAAACTGCTACAGTAAACGAAGGCTTCAACCTAGAAGAACAAAATTTGGTGAGCCAAGTGGGATTTGTGGACTTGTCATTACCACCATGTATCACCAACATTGGGTGAAAAAATATTTGCTGGTTATTTGGGATCTCGTAATTTCTTGGAAGCTTCCCAACCCCTTTCAATGAAAGTGCTTTTCCACAGTCTCTGCTTAGGGCTACATGAAGCGGAAAGAAATCATAGAGACAAAACGGAGAAATCCTTTACTTTGTCAAGTTTCAAAGAGCTATTACAAACCATGTTGGATTTAGAGTTCCAAAATCATCTATCTATACAGGAGAGAACAGAGGAAACCTAAAAATATAAATTGCTACTGTAAACGAACCCTTCAACCTAGAAGAACAAAATTTGGTGAGTCAAGTGGGATTTGTTTACCGATCATTACCACCAAGTATCATCAAGATTGGGTGAAAAAATATTTGCTGGTATTTCGGAAACTCGTTATTTCTAAGAAGCTTGGCAACCCCTCTCAATGAAAGTGATTTTCCACAGTCTGTGCCAAGGGCTACTTGAAGAGGAAACAAACCATAGAGAAAAAAGTGAGAACTCCTTTATTTTGTCAAGTTTCAAAGAGCTACTACAAACCATGTTGGATTTAGAGTTCCATATTTATCTATCTATATAGGAGAGAACAGAGTGAAACCTAAAAATATAAACTGCTACTGTAAACAAACGCTTCAACCTAGAAGAACAAAATTTTGTGAGCCAAGTGGGATTTGTGTACTTGTCATTACCACCACGTATCATCAACATTGGGTGAAAAAATATTTGCTGGTATTTCGGAAACTCGTAATTTCTTGGAAGCTTGGCAACCCCTTTCAATGAAAGTGCTTTTCCACAGTCTCTGCTTAGGGCTACAAAAGCGGAAACAAATCACAGAGACAAAACTGAGAACTCCTTTATTTTGTCAAGTTCCAAAAAGGTACTACAAACCATGTTGGATTTAGAGTTCCAAATTCATCTATCTATATAGGAGAGAACAGAGGGAACCTAAAAATATAAATTGCTACTGTAAACGAACACTTCAACCTAGAAGAACCAAATTTGGTGAGTCAAGTGGGATTTGTGTTCTGATCATTACCACCAAGTATCATCAAGATTGGGTGAAAAAATATTTGCTGGCATTTCGGAAACTCGTTATTTCTAAGAAGCTTGGCAACCCCTCTCAATGAAAATACTTTTTTACAGTCTGTGCCTAGGGCTACTTAAAGAGGAAACAAACCATAGAGACAAAACTGAGAACTCCTTTATTTTGTCAAGTTAGAAATATCTACTACAAACCATGTTGGATTTAGAGTTCCAAATTCATCTATCTATATAAGAGAGAACAGAGTGAAACATAAAAATAAAAACTGCTACTGTAAACGAACGCTTCAACCTAGAAGAACAAAATTTGGTGAGCCAAGTGGGATTTGTGGACTTGTCATTACCACCACGTATCACCAACATTGGGTTAAAAAATATTTGCTGGTTATTCGGGATCTCGTTATTTCTTGGAAGCTTGGCAACCCCTTTCAATGAAAGCTCCTTTCCATATTCTCTGCTTAAGGCTACATGAAGCAGAAACAAATCATAGAGAAAAAACTGAGAACTCCTTTATTTTGTCAAGTATCAAAGAGCTACTACAAACCATGTTGGATTTAGAGTTCCAAAATCATCTATCTATACAGGAGAGAACAGAGCGAACTTAAAAATATAAACTGCTACTGTAAACGAACGCTTCAACCTAGAAGAACAAAATTTGGTGAGTCAAGTGGGATTTGTGTACCGATCATTACCACCAAGTATCATCAAGTTTGGGTAAAAAAATATTTGCTGGTATATCGGAAACTCGTTATTTCTTAGAAGCTTGGCGATCCCTCACAATGAAAGTGCTTTTCCACACTCTGTGCCTAGGGCTACTTGAAGAGGAAACAAACCATAGAGACAATACTGAGAACTCTTTTATTTTGTCAAGTTTCAAAAAGCTACTACAAACCATGTTGGATTTAGAGTTCCAAATTCTTCTATCTATACATGAGAGAACAGAGTGAAACCTAAAAATTAAAACTGCTACTGTAAACGAACGCTTCAACCTAGAAGAACAAAATTTGGTGAGCCAAGTGGGATTTGTTTACTTGTCATTACCACCACGTATCATCAACATTGGGTGAAAAAATATTTGCTGGTATTTCGGAAACTCGTAATCTCTTGGAAGCTTGGCAACCCCTTTCAATGAAAGTGCTTTTCAACAGTCTCTGCTTAGGGCTACATGAAGCGGAAACAAATCACAGAGACAAAACTGAGAACTCCTTTATTTTGTTAAGTTTCAAAGAGCTACTACAAACCATGTTGGATTTAGAGTTCCAAATTCATCTATCTATATATGAGAGAACAGAGGGAACCTAAAAATATAAACTGCTACTGTAAACGAACGATTCAACCTAGAAGAACAAAATTTGGTGAGACAAGTGGGATTTGTGTTCCGATCATTAAGACCAAGTATCATCAAGATTTGGTGAAAAAATATTTGCTGGTATTTGGGAAACTCGTTATTTCTTAGAAGCTTGGCAACAACTCTCAATGAAAATGCTTTTCCACAGTCAGTGCCTAGGGATATTAATAGAGAAAACAAACCATAGAGACAAAACTGAGAACTCCTTTATTTTCTCAAGTTTCAAAGAGGTACTACAAACCATGTTGGATTTAGAGTTCCAAAATCATCTATCTATAAAAGAGAGAACAGAGGGAACTTAAAAATATAAACTGCTATTGTAAACGAACGCTTCAACCTAGAAGAACAAAATTTGGTGAGTCTAGTGGGATTTGTGTACCGATCATTACCACCAAGTATCATCATGATTGGGTGAAAAAATGTTTGCTGGTATTTCGGAAAATCGTTATTTCTTGGAAGCTTGGCAACCCCGTTCAATGAAAGTACTTTTCCACAGTCTCTGCTTAGGGCTACATGAAGCGGAAACAAATCATCGAGACAAAACTGAGAACTCCTTTATTTTGTCAAGTTTCAAAGTGCTACTACAAACCATGTTGGATTTAGAGTTCCAAAATCTTCTATCTATACAGGAGAGAATACAGAGGGAACCTAAAAATGTAAACTGCTACTGTAAACGAACGCTTCAACCTAGAAGAACAAAATTTGGTGAGTCAAGTGCGATTTGTGAACCGATGTTTACCACCAAGTATCATCAAGATTGGGTGAAAAAATATTTGCTGGTATTTCGGAAACTCATAATTTCTTGGAAGCTTGGCAACCCCTCTCAATGAAAGTTTTTTTCCACAGTCTCTGCTGAGGGCTACATGAAGCGGAAACAAATCATTGAGACAAAAGAGAGAACTCCGTTATTTTGTCAAGTTTCAAAGAGCTACTACAAACCATGTTGGATTTAGAGTTCCAAATTCATCTATCTATATAGGAGAGAAAAGGGTGAAACCTAAAAATAAAAATTGCTACTGTAAACGAACGCTTCAACCTAGAAGAACAAAATTTGGTGAGCCAAGTGGGTTCTGTGTACTTGTCACTACCACCACGTATCACCAACATTGTGTGAAAAAACATTTGCTTCTATTTCGGAAACTCGTTATTATCAGCTTGGCCACCCCTCTCAATGAAAGTGCTTTTCCACAGTCTGTGCCTAGGGCTACTTGAAGAGGAAACAATCCATAGAGACAAAACTGAGAATTCCTTTATTTTGTCAAGTTACAAAATTCTACTACAAACCATGTTGGATTTAGAGTTCCAAATTCATCTATCTATATAGGAGAGAAGAGAGTGAAACCTAAAAATAAAAACTGCTACTGTAAAAGAACGCTTCAAACTAGAAGAAGAAAATTTGGTGAGTCAAGGGGAATTTGTGAACCGATCATTATTACCAAGTATCATCAACATTGGGTGAAAAAATGTTTGCTGCTATTTCGGAAAATCGTTATTTCTAGGAATCTTGGCAACCCCTTTCAATGAAAGTACTTTTCCACAGTCTCTGCTTAGGGCTACATGAAGCAGAAACAAATCATCGAGACAAAACTGAGAACTCCTTTATTTTGTCAAGTTTCAAACAGCTACTACAAACCATGTTGGATTTAGAGTTCCAAAATCATCTATCTATACAGGAGAGAATACAGAGGGAACCAAAAAATATAAACTGCTAGTGTAAATGAACGCTTCAACCTAGAAGAACAAAATTTGGTGAGTCAAGTGGGATTTGTGAACCGATCTTTACCACCAAGTATCATCAAGATTGGGTGAAAAAATATTTGCTGGTATTTCGGAAACTCGTAATTTCTTGGAAGCTTGGCAACCCCTTTCAATGAAAGTGCTTTTCCACAGTCTCTGCTTAGGGCTACATGAAGCAGAAACAAATCACAGAGACAAAACTGAGAACTCCTTTATTTTGTCAAGTTTCAAAGAGCTACTAAAAACCATGTTGGAATTAGAGTTCCAAATTCATCTATTTATATAGGAGAGAACAGAGGGAACCTAAAAATATAAACTACTACTGTAAACGAACGATTCAACCAAGAAGAACAAAATTTGGTGAGTCAAGTGGGATTTGTGTTCTGATCACTACCACCAAGTATCATCAAGATTGGGTGAAAAAATATTTGCTGGTATTTCGGAAACTCGTTATTTCTTAGAAGCTTGGCAACCCCTCTCAATGAAAATGCTTTTCCACAGTCTGTGCCTAGGGATACTTAAAGAGGAAACAAACCATAGAGACAAAACTGAGAACTCCTTTATTTTGTCAAGTTAAAAAGATCTACTACAAAACTTTTTGGATTTAGAGTTCCAAATTCATCTATCTACATAGGAGAGAACAGAGTGAAACATAAAAATAAAAACTGCTACTGTAAACGAATGCTTCAACCTAGAAGAACAAAATTTGGTGAGCCAAGTGGGATTTGTTTACTTGTCATTACCACCACGTATCATCAACATTGGGTGAACAAATATTTGCTGGTATTTCGGAAACTCGTAATTTCTTGGAAGCTTGGCAACCCCTTTCAATGAAAGTGCTTTTCCACACTCTCTGCTTAGGGGTACATGAAGCCGAAACAAATCATGGAGAGAAAACTGAGAACTCCTTTATTTTGTCAATTTTTAAACAGCTACTAGAAACCATGTTGGATTTAAAATTCCAAATTCATCTATCTATATAGGAGAGAACAGAGTGAAACCTAAAAATCAAAACTGCTGCATTAAACGAATGCTTCAACCTAGAAGAACAAAATTTGGTGAGCCAAGTGGGATTTGTTTACCGATCATTACCACCAAGTATCATCAAGATTGGGTGAAAACATATTTGCTGGTATTTCGGAAACTCGTTATTTCTTAGAAGCTTGGCAACCCCTCTCAATGAAAGTGATTTTCCACAGTCTGTGCCAAGGGCTACTTGAAGAGGAAACAAACCATAGAGACAAAAGTGAGATCTCCTTTATTTTGTCAAGTTTCAAAGAGCTACTACAAACCATGTTGGATTTAGAGTTCCATATTTATCTATCTATATAGGAGAGAACAGAGTGAAACCTAAAAATAAAAACTGCTACTGTAAACGAACGCTTCAACCTAGAAGAACAAAATTTGGTGAGCCAAGTGGGATTTGTGTACTTGTCATTACCAAAACGTATCATCAACATTGGGTGAAAAAATATTTGCTGGTATTTCAGAAACTCTTAATTTCTTGGAAGCTTGACAACCCCTTTCAATGAAAGTGCTTTTCCACAGTCTCTGCTTTGGGCTACATGAAGCGGAAACAAATCACAGAGACAAAACTGATAACTCCTTTATTTTGTCAAATTTCAAAGAGCTACTAAAAACCATGTTGGAATTAGAGTTCCAAATTCATCTATCTATATAGGAGAGAACAGAGGGAACCTAAAAATATAAACTGCTACTGTAAACGAACGATTCAACCTAGAAGAACAAAATTTGGTGTGTCAAGTGGAAATTGTGTTCCGATCATTACCGCCAAGTATCATCAAGATTGGGTGAAAAAATATTTGCTGGTATTTCGGAAACTCGTAATTTCTTAGAAGCTTGGCAACGCCTCTCAATGAAAATGCTTTTCCAGAGTCTGTGCCTAGGGAATCTTAATGAGGAAACAAACCATGGAGAAAAAACTGAGAACTCCTTTATTTTGTCAAGTTAAAAAGATCTACTA